>NW_007729373.1:61822-124623 GCF_000696425.1 Galeopterus variegatus | reverse complement strand
TGGTAGGCAGAATAATGTCTCCTCCACCCAAAATATCCACGGGCTCATCTCTGGAAATTGTGCATATGTTACCTTACATGGCAAAGGTGCTTTGCAGATATGATTAAGGTTAAGGTCCTTGAGATGGAGAGATGATCCTAATCACAAGAGTCCTTGAAAGTGGAAAGGGGAAGAAGAGTAGATTAGGGAGATGTGACTTGAGGACTCCACCCACCATCACTGGCATTGAAGAGCCGAAGAACTCAGCAGCCTTAAGAAGCTGGGAATGGCCATTAGCTTACATCCAGGAAGAAAACAGACACTCTGATCCTACAATCGAAAACAACTAACTTTTGTCAATAACCTGAATAAGCAGGAAACAGATTCTCCTCTGAAGCCTCCAGAAAGGAATGCAGCCTGCCAACACCTTGATTTTAGCACAATGAGATCATACCAGACTTCGGTCCTACGAAACGCTAAGACAATCAATTTATGTTTTTTAAAGCCACTAAATTTGTGTTAATGTGTTATGACAACAATAGAAAACTAGCACATGACTTAAGATACCAACCATTTTATTATCGCTCATGATTCTATGGGCTGACTGGGCTCACCTGGGTGCTTCTTTTCCTTGTGATGTAAGCAGGGACTACATTCCTCGGAAGGCTTGACTGGGCTGGAATGTCCAAGATGGCTCACTCACATGACTGGCAGTGGCAGTTGATGCTAGGAGCTCAGTTGAGACTGTTGCCCACAGGGCCTAGACATGGCCTTTCCATGTGGCTTGGGTTTCTCACACTATGGTGACTGGGTTCTGAGAGGGAGAGTCCCAAGATTTAGCATTCGGAGAAACAAAGTCAGAAGCTGCAAGGTTTCTTATGGCTCAGGCCTGGAACTGTCACATTGTTACTCCAATGAAATTCTATCAGGTCAGCCAAAATTTGCTGTGGTAACGGGTGACAAAAGAGTGTGATTAGTGAGAGACATGCTACACTGAGGTCAGTTTTTGGAGACTAACTACCACACAAGGTAACTCTTTCTTCCTTTGCTGCCTCATCTTCTTCTTCTTTCTCTTGGCCCATGCACCTTTGATTTTCTATTCAGGTCTAATTGAACTAGGAACTAGTGATATTTCCAGACACACACACACCTTTTCAGCTTACCTGTTGATGCCTCATGAAAAGAACATTTCTGTGCCTTTGTTTACCTGTCTAATTATAGCTCATGTTTAAGACACATTTCAGCTAGGACCTCCTCCAGTACACCATACCTGTCTTAGGCTAGGTGCCTGGATTGGTGATCCTATACACAACACCCTGCTCTTACATCTACCGAAGAACATAGGAGTAAGTCTTAACTCTTACCGATGTACTTGTCTCTCTATTCTTATCAGGCCATAAGCTCCTTAAGAAAATGTGTTCTAGGCTCTCAAATTCCCCAGGTGAACCTAATATATATGTCACAAAGAAGGGTCTCAGTAAATGCTGGCAGAGAGAAAGAGTGATTGAACAGTTCTCTGCATGTATTTACTACACACCAGAAGACGGAAAAGCACCTAACATAAAATTGTGCAAATGTGGTTTCCACCACGGAACAAATTATGTATGCATAAGGACAACTAAAAGGAAGAAAGGAAATATCTACAATCCCATGGGGGGCTGGAACTGTGATTAACTTTCTGCCTCTTTTTACTCTAATGTTCTCAAATCATAGCAATGTGACTGTTAAACGAAATCGTGTAAAACCCTCAGATTCCAAAGCGTCAACAACCTTGTCACCAGCAGTATGGGCCGTTGATCAGCAATATTGACCTAACCTGAGAGTTTCTTAGCCACGCTGAATCTTCAGGCCCTTTTCTAGACCTGCAGCGTTAGAATATGCATTTTACCAAGATTCCCAAATGATTATGTACAGGCTTGTGAAGCACGCTCAACACAGTCATTCACACGTTCCCTTGTTAAATTTACGAGTAAATTTAACTGTCCTTTTTGCAAAGATTCTGAGGACAACGTTTCCATTCACTCACTTTTCTGCCAGTCCTTTCTGCGTCTCTTCAGCTCGGTTCTATCAGCCACTTCTGGCCGCGAGCAGCGGCTGTGGGCTGGGCGATCAGGGAACCGCCGCGCGCATCGCTCTGGCCGCAGCCTCCAGGACTGCTGTGCCGCTGTACCCCGCGCCGGGCACGGTGGCGCGCGCCTGTAATCCCAGCTCCTTGGGAGGCTGAGGTCGGTGGATCGTGGGTGCTCGGGGGTTCGGGGCTACGGCGCTGTGTGGAGCGGGCGTCCGCACCGGGCCTGGCACCAACATGGGGCTCCCGGGGGAGCCCGGGAGTACCAGGTTGTCTAAGGAGGGGGGGACCCGGCCCAGGCCGGATACGGAGCAGGTCAAACTCCCCGTGTTGGGCGGCGGTGGGACCGCGCCTGCGAGCAATGCCTGCAGTCCCGCCCGGGACATCCGACGAGACCCGGTCTCTTTTCTTTAACTTCCTTTCTCAGGATTTTCTTTTTTATGATCCCCAGCATTAGTTTTGCATACAGAGGACCACGTGATTTCACGGGTGGGACGGAACGTGTACATACTACCCTTTGCTCCACCTTTAGGTTTTTCATGCAGCGACGGATAAAGCTCTTCTTGGTAGTTTATTATCTTGGGGATTTCTCTACCCAGCCCTCTCCCTTTCCCAAAATAACAAGACAATAGTCTGTATTGCACGTTGCAAATGCAGCTGCATAAGAATCTGACAGAGATTCTTTGCTTAGCCAAGCTTTAGTCAGGCTTCTGGATCTTCTGCTAGGCCCATCTGTGCACTTCCTTGTAAAATCCAGTGTAGCAAAGAACCCTGCCAAGTCAGTTTAGCAAGAACCCCGTCCTTGATATCTGATCATTCTCAGTATCTACTAGGTTCTTAATCCTCCACCATCCCTCTGGTGATGTCTGATCACTTTGGCCTGAACACTGTTAGGTCAGTTTAGCCAAAATCCACCCGTCCCCTGATATAACTCGTATTAATTTTCCATCTACCCTGCTCCTTGGCTATAAATGCCCACTTGCCCATGCCGTATAGAGTTGAGCCCAATCTGTCTCCCCCACTGCAAGACCCCATTGTAGTGGTTCCTATACCTATCTTGATGGTTCTGAATAAAGTCTTCATTACTGCACTTTAACTCGTATATCTGAATAATTTTTCAACAAATTGTATTGCATGACTACTTTATAATCTAAGACAGAAATTTGCAACAGGCATATCGGAACTTCCAGCTTTTTCAAAGATGTCTCACAAAATCACCTGTACACAAATGTTCTTATTGGATTGGATAAAAGACCTAAGGAGATATTTCACCAAAGCAGATACACATATGGCAAATAAACACATGAAAATGTTTGCAACATCATTAGCACTAGAGAAATGCAACTTACAACCATAATGAAATATCACTATACATCTATCAAAATGGCTAAAATAAAAATGGTGGCAACATCTAATGCTGATGATGCTGTGTGCATGGTTGATGGGAATGTGAAATGGTGTAGCTACTCTGGAAAACAGTTGTTAGTTTCTTAAAAAATTAAATATGCAAGTACCATACCACCCAGCAGTTGCACTCCTGGGCATTTATCCTGAAGAAACGAAGATTTATGTTCACACAAAAACCTGTACACAAATGTGTATGGCAGCTTTATTTGTAATAGTCAAAAACTGGAAAGGACCGAAATGTCCTTTAATGGGTGAATGTTCAAACTGTGGTAAATTCGTATCATAGAACACTACTGAGCAATAAAAAGAAACAAACTGTTGATGCACTCAACATCCTAGACGAGTCTCCAGAGAATTACAGTGAGTGCGAAAAACCAATCCCAACAGGTTACATAATATATGATTCCATTTATATAACATTCTTGATATGACAAAATTATAGAAATGAAAAACAGATTAGTGGCAGAGGTTGAGGTGGGGGCAGGAGGGAAGTGGGTATGGCTATACGAGGGCAACATGAGGTATCTTTGTGGTGATGGAAACGTTCTGTATCTTGACTTTATCAAATCAATATCATGACTGTGATATTGTGCTATAGTTTTGCAAGATGTTAGCATTGGGCAACTAGGTAAAGAGAACATGGGACCTCTCTGTATTATTTATTATAACTACATGTGAATCTACGATCATCTACAAATCAAATATTTAATTTTCAAAAGATAGAGGTCAGGACCCTGAGAAGTAGCCATTTCTAAAAAGTCATTAAAAGTGCGTGTGTATGTGGGGGGGCGGGCGGGGTGGGGGGGCCGGGGGGGAGCACCTGTAATGGACCAGCCAGAGAGTATAGACAAAAATGTGGGAGAGTCCGGTCCCAAGGTCCAAAGGAAGATTGCTTCATGAAGGAAGGGTTGTCAATAGGTTTGCATCTTGTGCAAAATTAAGTGTAGGGCCAAAAAAAGAGCCAAGACATTTGAAAGTTGGGGAGATGATAGTAATGGTCTCCTGGGATTGAAAGGCAGACCATAGCTAATGAACAACTGATGAGGAAAGGAAGATACAAATACTACTTGCAACAAGTTTTGTGGTGGGAGGAAAGGAAGTCTAGGCATGATGCATGAGGGAAAGAAAGGGCATGTGTTCTGTTTTTGTTGTCTAAAGATGGAGACTTAGGTATTCTGCAGTTTGAAGAGAGGCAGGTAAAGAGAGATCATGTAACAGTCAGAACAAAAGTGACTCCATTTTGTTAAACCTTTGAATTTAAAAACTTGTTTTCTCCTTTAACCCAAACCACACAGCCTGCAGCTAATTGCCAGAACACAATGACTCTTGCTGTCACACTGTACACAAATAATTAGAGAAAAATTATTGATCCAGATGACCATTCTTTACTAGTTTACTAACCTGATCATATTTGAGGTAACAGAAACTGAATCCACAGAGAGTGATGTATGACTCTGGTCAACTCCCATCTGGGAAATTCCCTGATGATTATCTGAAACACTGGAGCATGTCTGCACATCCCCCCTTGGTCATCATGAATGAACTTTCCACCACAGACCCCTATAAAATCCTTTAGCAAACCTGGGGGAGGTGGAGATGGTCTTTGAGACATAAGTCCGCCATTTACCCAGTCTGCTGGCTTCCTGATTAAAGGCTACCTTTCCTTACACCAACTCTTGTCTCTCAATTATTGACTATTAAGTGGCAAGCAAATGGACCTTTGGGGTCTTGGTAACAATCAAGGACACATGGCAGAATGGAATGGGGAGAAGAGGTCAAAAGCTCAGATGGATTATTAAATAGCCTTTGAAATGAGAGAAAATTTTTTCCTCTGAGTAGGAAGGAAGAGGCTGGGATATGCCAAGAGCTAGGAAATTAGGAGGTAGGGAAGAAGGAAAATTCTGGCTCTCTCTCCAAGGCTCAGCAGCCCATGCTCCTGACATAGGAGGTGCTCAGCTTCCCAGGGTTCAGGTTTCAGGACACACCTCTGGGTGTCAAGCCACTCCCCAAGGTCTCAAGCCCCTCCTCTAGGCCACCCCTTAGAGGAGAACTACTATTGTTAGTTAGGCCTATTTTTGGCACCAGAGAAATTAAGGGGGGGTGGTGGCCATATGCAAATACACTGGCTAGGCATGCTCAATAGAGAAGTATATAATCCTGGTAGCTGAGCATGCTCAGTAAAGTGGAGTTTAATCCCACAAATGACCTTCCACTAGAGGTGCTAAAGAGCACAGAATATTCTTGAATATGTTCAGTGCATGTGACAGGATTTGACCAATGATCATGCTCCAAAAAAGACCAACTGAGCATGTGCAAGACTGTGTTCCATAACAGAGAACTACTCTTTTAGTTGGGTATTCATTAGATATCATGAATATGTATCAGAGATGAAACTATAAAAGCCGAATCCTTGTAGGAGCGATTGTTGCTCACTTTCCTGGGGCCAACCTGCACTTTGCTGGCTGAGGTGTATATGCCTTACTTTTGTGTTAGGCTTACTTTTAGCAGGTGGGTGCTCACTCTCTTGAGCCAGCCTGCTGCTCTCTGTACTAAACTTTTAGTGTGTGTTTCTTACTTTTGTGTTAAACTTGGACTGGGCCCTGCTCAATCTCTGGAGCTAGGCTGCACTTTCTCTGTGAAGTCTGTACCTCTTCTCTGTTACATTAAAACTGTTTTCATCTTCTACTGTGACTGCTCTTGAATTCTTTCCTCAGATGGAGTCCAAGACCTGGAAGAGGACTGGGTGGGTGTAGGCGGGCTATCGGCCTCCACAGACCCTCTCCTCCAACTCACTCCCCACGCTCCTCACCAGCCAGGAGCCACCTCTTCAATTCAACCGAACTCTGATGCTTTTCTGTTCCAGGAACCTTTCTCTATTCCTTCAGAGTTACATAAGAGTCCACTTAGGAAATATTTATTGAGGGAACATAAGGTCGAAAATAAAAGTAATTGGTATTCCTTATATTACATCTATTTATTAGAAACTAGCAGAAATGAGATTGGGGGAAAGGGGGTTCAATGAAATAGAAAGACTAGGAGAAAGAAGAGTCCATAGGGGTTCCTTGACTTTGGCTTAGCCTGTTGGAAGAATTCCATTGGAATGAAGAAGAGGTGTGTTTGGGGAAAGAGGAAGAGAGGGGAATATAGTTCAAACCAAGAAAGAAGATACTAAATATTACAAAGTGGGACGAGTGGTTTTTCGTCAGCACATTTAGCCGTGCCGTTTATATAGTGCGATGTGGAAGCCACATCTAGGCTTCTCCTAGAGGAACGATCGTTTTATCGCAGTCCTCTTGTATCTTCCTTTATAAGCTCGAGAAAAACTTGCTCCCTTTTTCGGTTCTAAAGGTATTTCCATATTTGCAGAGACAACGCCCAATATTTTAATTGTTATAGATTCTAAAAGATGTCTTCCTGCCGAAACCCGGGATCGAACCAGGGACCTTTAGATCTTCAGTCTAACGCTCTCCCAACTGAGCTATTTTGGCTCCGCCCCCAGGTGGTGAAAATAAAGTGTAATGAATTTACCAGTGAAGTCTTTCTGTTCACTACAAACACCTTAGGTACTCTGAGGGAACCAAAGATAAACCAAAAAACGGTTTCTGTCTTCGAACAGTTCACCATTTATGTAAAAGGCAAGAAGGCAATAACAAATTAATGTCATAAGAACTGTCATAGCGATTTAGTTAAACGCTACAATTTATTCCGTGTTGAATCCACACATCGAAGCTGAGCAGGTTCTGTTATCCAGTTGCTTGTCTCCTGAATTACTCGTTTGGCGTTGCCACACCTCTCAGTCTTACAAATTTCATTAGTTGGCGCGGAGCAGGCGTTCGGTGTGTACGAGTATGGCCTTACACTGGCTCTTCTGGAAATCGGAAAGTAGAAACCAATTAAACAGCCTGCGTATGTGTGGACTACTCACCCCTAAACACATTGAAGAGGACTGCCAGCAGCTTCCCTGGTGGTCTAGTGGTTAGGATTCGGCGCTCTCACCGCCGCGGCCCGGGTTCGATTCCCGGTCAGGGAAACAGTTGTCTTTTCCTACCTCCCCTTTCTTTTCGGGCGAAGAGGAAGTTTCTAAGTGAACAATTAACTTTCAATTTTCGTATGAGGCGTTTTCTGCCCAGGAACCCTGCGCCTGTTTTGGTATTCCGAGTGCAAAATGACAAACGGTGTAATTTTAAGTAATACTAAAAATTATATTAATGAATACTTAATCTGGCGTAGACCGAGTTCCTATACATTCTAAACTCTTTTAAGTCTAACTCGTTCGCTTTGGTGATTCAGTGAGCGGGAAATTTCGGAGACAGTTATATCAACTTTAGGAGTTGGTTGAGATTGGCATAACAAGAATCCTTTGCTTCATTCCTTTTTATATCTCTGGTTGGGACCCCTGAATGTGCTTGTGGAAGAAACTAGTACCTTGACTAATGCCTGCTTCACCCTCCCCCCGCTTTTGCACAGAAAGCTGATTGGATCAGAGACAAGAAACTCTTCTTCAAAAGCTACATGATTTTCTTTGCTTCTTCTGTTACGAGCCATCACTCACCGTTCATGAAGGAAAAAAAAAAAACCAAACAAACAAAAAAACAAAACCCTAATTCTGTATTTTGGCACAGTAGGTTGTGTTTGCTCACCAGACTGTGGATTACTAGTCAACTCAGAGGTCGAGAGGCAAAACTATAACAAAATCAAAATCCACATGAGGACAAGAGGAAGAACAGGAATGTGAGTGGTCGTAAGAAAAAGGACACCAGTTGGGGTCAATAGATCAATCTATGAATATTAAGGGCCAGTGTAGGTTTGCACTGCCCTAGTCACTACGGAAGATGAAAAACAATCTCACTTAACATCCCTAAACCCCAGTTTTCTTATCTGTAAAATGGGGTTAAAAAGAGTATTTAGTACATAAAGTTGTTGTGTGGAGTAAATGAAATAATGCAGTAATGATGCCATCTCATCAGTAGCAGTTTTTCAGCCATACTATTATCCAAATCCATATTTATTATTGTTATCGTTATTATTATTATTCTTGTGGCACTTATGTTGAGTGGAGGAGACAGATACTATGAATAAGTTTTCTATGGGTCACCTGCTAAAATGGAGTGTAGAAAAGCACAATGGGGTGTGTGTGTGAGAGAGAGAGAGATTCAGAGGAAGGGTGGAGAAAGGCCTATTTGAGGTTGGCTTTGAAGAATGAACAAGATTTCTGTGAGGGAACAAAATGGCATCGCAGGACAAGAAATGTGGAGTGCAAAAGCACATTGTGAAAGCTCTTACATCGTTCGGGATTTTTGAATTCTGAACTAGAAACCTGGAAAAACTCTGCTAGTGACGAGATGGCATCACGTTTTCAATTTCCAGCTTTCTGGCCATACATACTAAAGCTAGAATTAGAGTTCCCTCTGTATGGCAGGTGCTGACAAGTCCAGCTCCTGCAGTTATATAAATGTTTCCCAGAAAATTTCTCACGTCAGTCGGGCCCCAGGGAGCTGCTTTAAAATCAGCTTGGTCTCTAAAGAGAAGACCCATCAGAGTTCTTCGTTCAACTCCCAGGTACCCGTGTGAGAGTGGTTCCAAATCTTGCTCTCATACCCAGCCGATCCAACAAGGCAAATCAGTCGGGCTGAAGGTGTGCGGCGCTCTTGACTGAGCTAGAACCAGAGAGAAGGGCAGTCCTCCTCCGTTCCTAGACAGGACGGCGCAGCGCGGAGTTGGATAGAGGGTGCTAGCAAGTGCCTCCCCGCACACCAGGAAGAGGGATGGATTAATCTCATTTGAATCCCTTGTTCTGACTCTGTGTGCCGCGTGCCCTTAGTCTTTCCTGAGAAGCAAGCTTGGGCTGGTTATTTCTCGGCATCTTAGTATCATGGATCCGGAAACGGTCAGGCAGCCGCAGCTCCCAGGGACCCCAACCATCTACGCGACTGATCCCTGAGGGCTCACGAAGCCCCCCTCTTTTCTTTCTTTTCTCCCCCTCTTCTCACCCCTGGCTCCTTCAGGAATCTCGGTCTTCCCCTTCCGTAGGGATAGAGGGGTGGGGGTGGGGATGGGGGTTGGTCCGGTTGGGTTCAATCCTGCCTCCGGGCCCTCTACTCCCGAACTTTCTTTCTCTTATTAGACTTCTCGCTAGTCTTGTCTCGCTCAGTGCGCTCCTACATTTCTCCTGCAGGCCTTTCCAGATCTACACTAAGTTGGCTTCCTGAGCTGTGTGACCCCAGCACTTCTTCGATCAGGACACTGAATGTTTGTCTTTCCTGCTAGTTCTGAGGATGAGGGCCGCTGGTGTCAGTGTTTCTCCTGAATACTCAGTACCCAGGCACATAGTAGACAAAACTCATTGAATGAGCCAGTGGATTCCTGATGTTCACTTGTTGATATAGTCACTTTCTCTTAATTTTTCTGTTTCCCCCCTCTTAGTTTACTATGCGGCAATGCAAACACCAGAGAGAAAATTGGTCCCTGGATTGATGCCTTTGATGGAACAAGATGCAGCTAATGAAGCACTGAACGAACTAGCACCTAGCAGGTGAGTACCCTTGCTCTGTGTCCCTGAAAGTTAAAGTTGTCACAGAATAGTCAATCTCCCTCAGGCTCTGGCTATCTTGTTCTGAGAGACCCGGACTTGATAGGAGTACACCGTCCTGATAGTGGAGAAGGACATTACTGCCGTTGTGAGGACTGAGAGAGAGACCCAGGCGGAGTGCTCAGATTCACACAGCAGGTGAAAAAAAGTGGCTCCTAGTTTGGGATATATGGAGGAACAGGAGAAAGTGAAGCCTTAGCCAGGAGGAAGAATAGAGGGTGATTATGTCGCTTCTGCTTTATTGTGAAACCTTTTTCTTAGTCATTTTCTTAAAGAAATTTCCCCAGGAGATAACATCTGATAATTGCTAAAAGTATTGCAACTAAAGATGATGAGATACTATCGAATCAGCCAGTTTTTCATTTTTTTTTTTAGGAGGCGAAGATCATGCGAAGACAAAGCAGAGAGATATTTGTACATGCTGACCTTGAAGACTGGAGAGATGTGGCCAAGGCATGCCAGCAACCACCAGAAGCTAGAAGAGGCAAGGGTCAGATTTTGTTGTATTGTCACGATTGTGATCATTTGTTACAGTAGCTACAGGAACGTGAAAATAAATTACATATGAGCAATTCAAATATAGAAATTTGTAAGATAGCCTAGTTTTCGTTGGAAAATTGGAAAGAAAGACTTATCAGCATTGATTTTCTGGGAGTTGAATGGCAAAACAAACAGAAACTTCGACATTAGTTAACTTCCTTTATTGTGATCTTATTTCTGTCATAATCTGCACAATGCCTTTTTAAGACTCTTGCCTGTCAAAACTTGGGCCAAAGAGACGGACACACTGCCGCCTGCACTGAGAAGAGAAACGCGGGGAGCGACTTTACCAATACGTTGCATTATGTTGTAACAGCTACTATGCTTTTAAATGATCTGAATCTTGGCGTTTCGAAATGAACCGCCATATGCCTTTTGCGCTGGGGGCATTTCTGCGGAGACTGCGAGCCGCCTTCTGAATTTTTACCTCAGTAAACAGCAAGGACTGAGCTTTTTGCCCCTTTTGCAGGATCTCCCCTTTCTTTCGCAGTGTCCCCTTGACAAAAATCACTCCGGTACTCAGCAGCGTTAGGGCTCCCGCCGCGCGTCACCTTCCACGGCGGGCCAGCAACCCAGAGAGTCCCCAGGGGCTCGCAGTCTGCGCGGCCCCTTCCTCGTGTGTTAGTGACAAATGACAAAAGGTCCTCCGGTTTCCTCTCGCAGTACTTTCAGCTGTGCGGAAGCAGTGTCGGGGGTCAGGCTAGGTAGTGGCTAAACTCTAGGCGGAGGTCATTTGATGGTGCTGGGGAAAGCCAGAGAAGAGAGTCACAAGGAGGAGGACATGTGAAAGTCAGAAGGACGCGACCTGCCCTCGGAGTGAAAACATAGAAGAAGCAACAGTATGAAAACGGTACCGTGGCCGAGCGGTCTAAGGTGCTGTATTAAGGCTCCACTGTCTTTGGGGGTGAGGGTTCGAATCCCACCCCTGCTAGGGATTTTTCATTCTTACAACGGCCTGGCCTACGAGGACATCCTTTCTTCCTGCGAAGTGTGGACGGTTCTCGCATCTTCACTGTCATTGTTGCTCCTCTTCTATGTCTTCCATCTACCCAGGGACCAGAGATAGATAACCATCCCCAGTGCTGCTCCATCACTGAGAGGCTCATGTTCTAGGCGCTGCGTATAGCATCATCCTTTTATAGCATGTACTTGCCCGGTACAAACAAGCGAATGGATACCAGACTCCTGGAATCTGCTTGTAACTCAAGACAGACCCTGCCAACGCCTTCGAAGGAATAATGTATGTTCGTAATTAACAGCTGTGCTTCCTTCAGCCTCTCTGTAGTGTGCTCATTTCATGTTTGGAACCCTAGTTATGCGGATTGGAGAAGACACGACTCTAGGGAAAGCGCCAGTGCCCTGCTTTGCCTCAAAACTGCCCGATACATCCCCTCAGCGCCCGGCACCTTCACTCCTCTGCATGCTTGTTGGCACCCGGTGTCTCTGTGGTCGCCAGGGGTGCTCTCTTCCTGCTGTGAGCAGTTCTTTCTGCACACATCGCGTCTCTTTCTCATTCTCTGGGCCTTAGCTTGGAAATGGTTTCCTCCTGGAAGTCTTCCCTGACTCTCCCTCTCCCTCCTACCAGCTCTGGAGATAGTTACGGAGGGTATGGAGAGGGTTTGGACGGTAACGGCACAGAGGGTGTCTTTGTGTCCCATGGAACTTAAGAGTTTAGCGGAGTTCTCATGGGGTTTGCAAGCCTTAGATAAGTATTGCCCAAATACGGTACAAACTAAGTGCATTGATGGTATAGTGGTGGACATAGCTGCCTTCCAAATATAGTACAATCTCTACTAAAAAAGAGAGAGCTTTCTATGTGTAGACTTTGAATGATGTTCCAGATTTAGGAGTAAAAAGAAGTTAGAGAATAAAACGCACTGTTTGCTAGGTGGAAGGACAGTGACTAAATTATTCCCAGTGGTTACTACTGGGAGACAGTTTTCCAAGGGTCTCTGTTTCTGCATGTATTTTAAGTCTCTACTGTTTAGTTCACCAACAACCAATTTTGTGATTCACCAGCGGGGTGTTCAGCAATTCAATTCAGTTCTGACTACTGATTGCTGGAAGTTAGTGTAGACCCCACAGGTTAAGGGTTTAGACTCACAAGACTGCCCCCTACTTCACACATCAGTGTTAAGTCCCAGGCCTCCTTTACTTCGGACTGACTGGCTATAAATTGGGGTTCCCACGACCCCCTCCTTAGGTTCAGTAATTTGCTAGAATGACTCAGAGAACTCAGAAACACATTTTACTTACATTTATCAGTTTATTATTAAGGATACAACTTAGGAACAGCCAAATGGAAGAGATTCATAGGCTAAGGAATGAAGGGAGGTACTTGAACCTTCCATGCCCTCTCTGGGCAAACCACCCTACCAGCACCTCATTTTGTTCACAAATCTGGAAGCTCTCTGAACCCTATCATTTAGGGGTCTTTTTGAAGGCTTCATCACCATAGATATGATCAATTATTAACTTAATCTCCAGTCCCTCTCCCTTCCTCAGAGGTTGGGGGTAGGACTGAAAGTTCCAGGCTTCTAATTAAGGCTTGATCTTTCTAGTGACCAGCCCCCGAAGCTATTTAGGGGCCCACCAAGCATCACTTCATTAGAACAAAAGAGGCTCCTATCACCCAAGAAATTCCAAGGGATTTTGGAGCTCTGTGTCAGCAACCAGTGACAAAGACCAATATATATTTCTTATTATGCCACAGAGTTACTAACTGACCTGCATCTTGGGAGAGGCCTCACCAGCAAGAAGGTCCTCACCAGATGTGGCCCCTCAACTTTGGACTTCTCAGACTCCAGAACTATAAGAAATAAATTTCCTTTCTTTGTAAATTACCCAGTCTCAAGTATTCAGTTATAGCAATAGAAAACAGACTAAGACAGAACTAATTTTCTTAATTTCTATTTTGATAATTTGCTGCTGTTTTTATGTTTTAATTTTCTTGGAAATACTGTTAATTGGAATCCCTGGATTGCTTGTTAGGCAATTATGTTTTAGCCAATGTCTAAGATGGTGACGGGAGGAACACCCAAAATGGCTGCAGAGAGCTTCAGGTCCCTAGAACAGCACGTTTTCCAAGAATCACAAAAAGCCCCCTCTCCCTTCCTCACCACCACATCCCCTTCCCGCATGCACGAATTTCTCCACCTATAGAAAAATCCCAACTCAGCGTAAAGCCCGCTCACTTCCCTCCCCTTCCTTCTTAGCCAATAGGAACAGTCCAGCTCAGCCTAACTGGATATAAAAGGCCCACCCCCAACTCTCCCTGCTGCTGCTCCCACTTCTGAGAGGGCAGCCTGCATGCTCATTTTGCCTGCCTAATACACTTTGGTTTGAGTTCCTGTCTCCTGGTGTGTTTCTTTTGTGCTCAGGCCGGGGTTTTTTCTTTTCAGCTTCTCTAGATTTTTCTTGTTTCCTTTTATTACATTTTATACATTAAAAAGAATAAGCAGCAAGCATGAAAGTTTCGAAGCATAATATTAAAATGAACGTTTTGAACACATCACTACAGATCTAGAATTACACTATGCACTACAGTAGCTACCAGCCACATGTTGCTATTTGGCACTTGAAATGTGTCCAGTGTGACTGAGGAACTGAATTTTTAATTTTAATTCTAATTAGTTTAAGTTTAAAAGAGGATTCTCTATCCCACTGGAAAACTTTTAGTATGTTTGGGACAATTTGGCTATGTAAATCTATTTTTTCAATTGTTAAGTTTTATGAAGTCTAAATGCAGAGCGAATATTTCTGATGAAAATTAAGAGTACAAACTGAAATACGCTGTAAATGCAAAATACACACTGAATTTCAAAGACTTGGCATAAAAAAATAAAATAACATACTTTGATAATACTTTTTTGATTCCATGCTGAAATGATAATATTTTGAATATACTGGGTCATATGTATCGTATATTATTAAAGTTAATTTCACTTATTTATTTTTACCTTTTTAATGACAAAATTTTAAATTTTATATAGGGGCCGGCATTATATTTCTGTTGGACAGGTCGGAGCTAGAACATTACTCCTACTATTGCATCAACCAATGTGCTCCTCTCCCATCCCATCACTTTGACTCCCCTTCAGAAGTAACCACTATCTTAAACTCTGTTTATCTTTCCTTTACTTAAAAATAATTTACCCCGTGATTATGTCATTAATCAATGCGATACTTAGTTTTGCTTGTTTTTAAACTTTACAAAAATGGTACCATGCTGTATATTGTCTCTGGGAATTGCTTTTATAACACAACATGAAATTTCTAATATTCACCCATGTTATTGTTTGTAAGTGTGGTTTATTCATGTTTACTGCTATAAGATATTCCATTTTCTAAATACGGCAAAATTTGTTTTCCTATTTACTTATTGTTGATAAACATTTGAGTTATTTCTAGGTTTTTGCTATTATGAACAATTATGCTATGAAAATTCTTATACATGAATCTTGGTGCTAATGTGCAAGAGTTTCTCAGGGTATACATCTAGGACTGGAATTGTTGGGTTGTAGGATAAAGTCCAACTTTACAAGATATTATCTAATTGCCTTCCAAAGTGGACATATCACTTACCACCACCACCGGTGGTTATCATAGTTCCACATCCTTGCCAAAACCTGGTAATGTCAATTTTCTTAACTTTGTCTGTGTAGTGGTATCTCACAGTATATTACTATGGACTTCATTCTTTGATTACTGAAATTGAACATGTTTTTTGTGTTTGGTCATCATTCTTTACAATTTTCTGTGAAATATTTAATGTATGCTTTTCTTTTTTTTTCTTTTTCTTTTTTTTTTGGCTTTTTAAAGGCTATCTTTTGCTTATTGAGTTGTAGGAGGATTAGGCTGAACCATTTTAAATTGCCACTATTCAACCTCTAACAATGGCAGCTCATATGAATTCCAGTCCATGAACAAGTATACGCTTCCTTTCATTTAGATCTTTAATTTTTCCAAATATTGTTGTAGATTTATGTGAGGATTTTGCTCATCTTTCATTAGATTCATCGCCAGGTATCTGATGTTTTTTGATGCTATTATAAATGGCATTAAAAAAATCATTTTTTGAAGTATTTATAGCTGTTGAATAGAAATATAATTATTGAACTTGTATTCTGCTACCTTGTTGAATTTATTATTATGAATAGCTTCTGTGTAGATTCTTTTGGGTTTTCTTGATTTACAATCCAGATAATTTTATTTCTTCCTTTCATATCTTTATACCTTTTATTTCCTTTTCTTGTCTTATTGCTGTGATTAAGACCTGCAGTACAAGGTTTTAAACATAGTGAGCATGTTTGTCTTGATTGAAGAGGTAAAGCTTTCATTTCACCAACAGACATGTGTCTCACGGAAGTGTTTTGTAGACGTCCTTTAACAGATTGAGAAAGTTTGGAAGTTCCCTCCTATTTCTAGTTTTATAAGAGGTTATTTTATTTTATTTTTTGGCACCCGGCTTTTAAGGGGATCCTAACCTTTGACCTTGGTGTTATCAGCACCACATCCTAACCAAGTGAGTTAACTGGCCAGCCCCACCTAAGAGATTTTGAAAATTCTGAATGGATAATCAAATACTTTGCTGCATCTAGTAAGATGTTTATTTTTTTCTTCATTCTGTTAATGTGATAAATTACCTTTACTGACTTTTGAATGCTAAGCCAACTGCAAATTACTAGAATAACCTTAACTTGTTCAAGATATGTCATTTTTTGAAAATCATGTATTACTGGATTCTGTTTGATAATATTTTAAGATTTTTCTCATTACACTCATGAATAATAATGGTCTGTAATTTTCTCTTTAATTTCCTTGTCAGGGTTTGGTATCAAGGTTATACAGGCCTCATAAAATGACTTTGTTTAATGCTGGGGTTGGTTTTTCCTTGCATGTTTAGTAAAATTAATTAGTGAAACCATCTGAACCTGGAGTTTCATTTCTAGGAATATGTACTATAGATTCTATTTAAGTAACTGGTATCAGACCATTCCAATTATATATTTCTCCCTATATTATTTTTAGAAAGAAGGGTTTTCTGAGGAAGATATTCTACATGAACCTGGAAAACCTTTTCACCAGAAAGCAAGGAAACCATCGAAGACTACTAAAGTCATGTTAAAAGGGCTTAGCAGCTAATCTGGAAATGCTTGCTCTGACACCAATGAAGTAGTCCTAACAAAACTAAATCTAATCTGAATTTGATAAAGCCCCTAGATCTAACTACCAAATTATAGAACATATAGGGGCAGAGGAACATGTTAAATACCATCAAAGGAGGGCAATAATTAAAATCCAAACTGTGGTAAACTCTACAGCACAACCAACCTAGTTAATCATTAAATAAATTGCAAGGAGAAAAAAAAAAAAAAGACTGTGGGGAGAACTTATATATTAAAAACTTAAAATACATACCAACTTATCACAATGTATAGACTTTATTGGAATACTGATTTTAAAAAATGTGAAAATAATGAAGACAGACAATTTGAACACTGAATGATCTTTGATGATATTGACGAAATGGATAATTTGGTTTAGGTGTGATGACTGTACTATTGTTAGTTTTTGAAAGAGTCATTATCTTCTATAGTTAACCAAATATTTACATATAAAACACAATTTCTGGAATTTGCTCCAAAATAATCTTGAGCAGGGAGAAGGGGTAGGGATATAGATGAAACAAGATTAACCCTGAGTTAATAATTGGTGAAGCTGGGTGACATGTACGTGGATTCATTTTTCTATTTTCTCTACTTTTGCATGAATTTGAAATTTTCTACAATAAACTTAAAAAAAAATAGAGGACTATTAAACTGTTGAGAAACTAACGGGAGGACTTGGACCTGTTGATCTTCACTGTAGGTTATCTGGGTGGGCCAGTTGCAGAGGAACTCCTGTTCAGATGTATCTGAAGCTCTGTCCTTAAGTCATATATCTATCTAAAGGTCACATACCCAGTTTCATCCTCTATAGAAACAATTTCAGAGTTATGTCCTAAATGCTTTCATCTATAAACTATGTAAGAAATGGCCATATAAAGAGTATGCTCTAATTTCCTGTAGAAACTGAACCTAAGGAACAATGTTTTCATCTTATGTCTTTTGTATAATAAACCATGTAATCCCCTTTGGAATTTGTTACTAGAAAATTGCATCTTTGTCCTTTATTACTAGGTAATATGTAACCATTTTCCAAAATGTTTTCTGTGAAACGAATTCATGAAGATGCTTCCCCAAACAGGGATCTATGGTGAATTGATTTTGGAAAGCAATTTTTTTCAGCTCCCTCATTTATGATTTAGAATGGACATTAGCATATTATGCCCTGAGAAGTCTTTAAGAGAGAGTTAAAAAACCCACCTAGTTATCATTTCCCAAAATTATTATTTAAGAACAACTACTACCTTGTATAACACTTTTGAGAAATGCTGGGTAACTCACTGTTCATTACTTTACCAGCAGAAACTTAGAGTTAAATTTAATTCTCAATTATAGTTATTATTGTTAATTGAATCAACACATTTACATTCTCTTCTAGGATTTTTCAATTTCTATTTTAACAGCCTTATTGTATGCTGGTATTTAATTCTCTCTGCAATAGGAACTGATAAGGTGGTAACATTTGGAAGAGAAAAGGATGGAAGTAAAAGACAGAGACCTAAAAAGATACACATTTACTAATAAATTTGAAAGAGTATTTCATGTATCATGCAAATGGACACAGCAAATATTTAAGAAATAAACATTTAAAAAAATTTGTTGTATTTATAACTTAAAGTGGGGCAGGCTTCACGCTCTTTCCGTATGTAAACTGCTACTTGAGCATTTACAGCCGACTTCTCCTTATCTGTAATTTTTAAACCTGCTCTTTCCCACCTCCCTTTTCACCCTAAATCTCAGCAATTCTGATACAATATGGAGAAATACCATTCAGGATTTAAGTTAAAAACAAACTAACAACTTGCTAAAAACTTGCTTTAACTCATCAATGTTTATCAACTAAAAAAAGTTTTGTGTTGAACTGAGGTTCAGCTTCATGTTCAAAAGGTGTGGTACATGAAAACAGGAATTGCCCATGTAAGTCTGAGCATTTGGGGGTCATTTGTGCAGAATTATGTGATCCTGGGCAAGTTTTTTTATCTTTCTATGCCTCAAATTCCTCATTTCATAGGGATATTGTATGGATTAAGTTAAATGTATAAAGCCCTAGAATAGTGTGCCTGGCGCCTAGGAAGCACTAGTATGTATTATTATTATGAAATGATTGACAAACTCTTGGCAGTGATTGTGCTCACTGAAGAAATACAATGCCTTTGGAGAACTCAAAATTGGGGGTCAGGAAGTCAGGATTAACCAATATAGGAGACAAGAAGGGCCAGTTTAAAGGGTAGAAGGAGAAACGGAAAGTGTAAACAGAATTGTTACACTCAGGCATTGGTGGTCAAAATACTGACTACTGAGGTCTGGGATATAGTTACTGAAGAGAGGGGTTTCTCCCTCTCATCAAGTTTATGGGTTCTCTATATTCGATGTTTTTTTTTCTTATGACCAGTGAGATTTGAGCTGACTCTGAAAGATTTTCCACACTCCTCACATTCATAAGGTTTTTCCCCTGTATGAACTCGCTTGTGTCCGATTAGAGCTGAGCACTGACGGAAAGACGTGCCACAGTCATTGCAGGTATATGGCTTCTCACCAGTGTGGATTCTTTTGTGCTGCCTCAGGACTGAACTATGATGAAAGGCCTTTCCACACACCACACATTTGTAAGGTTTCTCTCCAGTGTGAATTCTTTGATGATTGGTCAAGTTTGATTTCCCACTGAAGGCTTTGCCACACTCTGAGCATTTATAAGGTTTTTCTCCAGTGTGGATTCTTTGATGGATGGTAAAGCAGTGCTGATCATGGAACGTTTTCCCACAATCCCCACATTGATAGGGCTTCTCCCCAGTGTGTTCTCGTTCATGAGTCCTGCGCTTACAGTTATGACGAAAGGCTTTCCCACACTTGTCACACTTGTAAGGTTTCTCTTCAGTGTGGATCCTTCTGTGTTTAGTGAGTTCTGCCTTGATACCGAAGGCTTTTCCACACTGGGGGCACTTGTAGTGTTTTTCCTGTGTGTGGATTCTTTTGTGTTTGCTTAGGTCTGAGCTCCAACTGAAGGCCCTTCCACACTCACTGCACTCATAAGGCCGCTCCCCAGTGTGGATTCTTGTGTGTTTGGTGAGATCTGAACTGCCGCTGAAGGCCTTCCCGCACTCCTCACATTCATATGGTTTCTCCCCAGTGTGGATTCTGCTGTGGATGGTAAGGGAATGCTTAAACTGGAAGGCCCTCCCACAGTCATTACATTCATAAGGCTTCTCTCCAGTGTGGATGATCTGATGCATACTGAGACGGTTCCTGGTTTTGAAGGCCTTTCCACACTCCCTGCACTCGTGAGGCCTCTCCCCACTGTGGGTTTTTTTATGACGGCAAAGACCTGATCTACTATTGAAGGCTTTCCCACACTGAGGGCAGTTAAAGGGCTTCTCCCCTGTGTGGATTATTTGGTGCAGAGAAAGCTGATTTCTGGTCTTGAATGCTTTCCCGCACTCATTACACATATGGGGTTTCTCACCAGAATGAATTCGTTCATGGAGAATCAGGTCTGAATGCCAACTGAAGTTTTTGTCACATTTGGCACATTCATGGAACTTCTGTTCCGTAGGAACTCTAGTATATGGAATATGTTTTGAGTTAGGATTGAAATTTTTTCTAAGTACCTTCTGGTTTTTTCCTTTTTTGAAAGTCATTTTCTCAGAGTCTTTTTTCTTTTCTCTCAATTTCTCGTTTATGAGTGTTTTCCACTGATTTTCTAATTTGACATCCTGTACACAACCTTTAACTTCAAGATCCAGGGAAACAACTTTTAGGAGGCTGTTAAATTTTACCCAGCAGACTTCTCCATTTTCAAAAGCCTCTTGTTCTAAACTTGACTTCTCATTCTCTGGCCATGTCTTGTCAGTTGACACTTAAACAAGAAAATAAAAATGTCAGAGGAAAGGAAATAAGTGAGGTGGGAGCGGTGAAGCAATGTTAAGCTGTTTGAAGAGTAAATGACTTTTCCATGCTGGAAAAATTGCTAACATTGTGGCCAAAGGTCAGGACAGGTTGAAATAATGAAAAGAAGTAAGATATTTTAAACTCAGCAAATTAAAAAAAAAAAAAATCCCTATAAATCTACTCCTCTAGAGGCTCCTAGTTTAGTAAGCGGCAACTCCATATACCTAATCACCTAAGCCAGGAAACTGTAAATCAACCTCAACTCCTCTTTCCTCCTCTCATATTTACTCAGCTAACATTTTACAAATTCCACCTGTGAAGTGAGTTGCAGAGGTGGTGCTGAAATGCTGATGCAGTCCCCTTTCAAAGAACTGTCTGCTTTGCTCCCAAGAGTAGGCCCTGGAGAGCCATATTGCTGCTGTGTGACTTGGCCCATCTAGGTGGGACAGATTAGATATGAACAAGACCTGACCCAAACTAGGCCAGATTCTGTTTTCTTGGACTTTGGAATTGTGATCTGAGGGCAGGTTAGGCCAGGTTGTGAGGGTAGATGAATCTTTAGCATTTCAATTTGAAAACCAGTGGATGTTATATGGTACAGAGGAGGGAATGTTCTGCTATCTGGTCTGAGAAGCAGAGGTCAATGTGCTAGGAAAGAAGAATAAAGCTGACCCACAGAGCAGCAGAGAAGACAGCTGGAGAGAGAGCCCTGATGGCATTCCAGTTCTTCTTGAGCCTAATGTATATCTGCTCTTAGGTTCCATGACACACCCTGAATAATAAATAAATTCATGTTCTTTTGCTTAAGGTAGCTTTAGTTAATTTCTATTGTTGGCAATCAGAGAGTCCAAATCAATGTTCTCATTATCTCTTAACTCTGTCCCATCCTCCCCATTTCTACTGCCAGTGCATTCTCACTAGCTAACTGTAATACTGCTCAAATGTCATTTAGTCTGGCTCCCCTCTAAGCCATCCTCTACACTGCTTCCAGATTATTCTTTCTAAAAATCAAACCTAATGATGTCACTCTTTAGCTTAAAAGGCTTTAATGACACTCCATACTTAACCAGACAGGAAGGAAGTAAAGCACATGGTCAAGAGCCCTAGCTCTTAAGTAAGACTATCTGGGTTCAAATCCTAGTTCTGATACCTAATAACTATGTGAACTTGGGAGGACAGTGTAACTTCTCTCTTGCCTCCATTGTTTTATCTATAAAATGGACTTTAGACTACCCATGATAATTAGATGAGTCAATGCATTTAAAGCACTTGCCACACTGAAGTATTTAATCAATGTTGGCTGTTACTGTAAGAACAAAGCCCAAGGCTTGTAGTTTATCAAAAACTCTTCAAAAAACAAACCAAAAAATAGTCTTTGAAATCATAATCTTGCATCTTTATACTGCTCCTGCTTTTTCCCCACCAGCTACCCCAAGCCCTTTGCTGTGGTCACACTGAACTATTTACAGCTCATATTCTTTTACTCCTCAATACTTTCTCACATGTTATTTCCTCTGCCTAGAATGCTCCTCCCCTCCTTCAACTTATTATTTTCGGAGCTCTGGTGTAATGGATACACACAGAGGAGATAAATTTTCTGAGCTTTTTTTGAGGGTCAAATTGCAAAAAGCCTATGAGATATGTTGCAGAGAACCAATTAAATAATGAGAGCATAACTGCCCAAATAGTTGGCGGTGGTTGTTTGTTTTCTTTTCCTTAAGTTTTCCTACATGGATTTTCTTTCTGGGCCCTTCAGAATGGATGACCCACCGCTAAGAACATTCTATAGTCATTTTGTCACATGGAAGATAGGAGTGAACTGAATGCTTCTCTGTCACTCACCTGGGTAAGAACAGCTCAGGGACTCCCTGTCCTGTAAATCCTGAACACAGGGCTCTGCTCCTCGTTCCAGATGGGAGATCAAAGGAGGTTTAGGAAATGAAAATCCTGGTTGTAGAGAATGAGAATGTATAGAGCAACTGTCCTAATACTTAGCCTTGATCCCTCTGTTTGCATACAGAAACAGGAAAGAAATGTCCATTTAAGTAGAGAAAAGGGTTTATTCAGGGCCTAACATTTAAAAGAACACATTTAGGGACTTTCTCAGAAAAGTCATACTTAGAAGGGAGGAGAAAGAGATTCTTGGAAATGGTCATTTGGGTGTTCTTTTTAGGATAATGGGAGTCTGTATAGGGAAACTATCAGTTTCACATCCCTACAAGGCAGTTCATGGCTAGGGTCTGAATATAGAGTACCTGATGGGAAATGAGAGGCTTGAGGAAGCAACAACGCAGGGAAAACAGAAACTAAGTATCTCCTTTTCATCCAGGCAGAGTCCCATTCCAAAGAATCAGAAAAGAGCAACTAGGTTAGCCAAAAAAGTACCTTGCTATTTAACAGAGGCAACTTAAAATTGTAACTTTGGGGCCGGCCCCATGGCGCACTCGGGAGAGTGCGGCACTGGGAGCGCAGCGACGCTCCCGCCACGGGTTCAGATCCTATATAGGACTGGCCGGTGCTCTCGCTGGCTGAGCGCAGTGCGGGCGACGCCACACCAAGGGTTGTGATCCCCTTACCGGTCACGAAAAAGACAAAAAAAAATTGTAACTTTGGGGGGCAAGATCCTGATGATAAAGAATGAGGGCTCTGACTCTCAATTTGAGACCCCATGTACATCAATAAATAAAGCAATTAAAAAAAAAAAAAAGGAGAAAGCACTAAGCCAAGTGCAGGGAAGGTCCTTACCAAGTGATACCATGTTCCCATAATTTTCCAACATCACATCTTTATAGAGATGCCTTTGAGTGTAGGTCAGACACTGCCACTCCCGGTTAGTGAAGTTCACAGCTACATCCTCAAATGTCACTGACTCCTGAAACAATATGTTTCTGCTGTCCTGGAGAAAACTCCATAGTTTCCTCAGGAAACAGAGGCAGAAGAAAGGAATTTGTAGGGAGAAGGTTTATGGAAGTGAAAGGCTGTTATCGTTTGGTGGATATTTGGAAATCAAGTAAAAGGCAGCATCGGGTTTCAACAGCAAAAAATAAAAGAGGAAACAATCCACAAGTGGTATGTCATCCAACAAAATGTTCCTTACGAAAGGGAGCACCTTGATTTGGGAGTTGCATAGCCAGAGAATGCAATGAATATAGGGCCATAGTTAGGAGGCAGTGATATATTTTCAGGAAGGATGGAAGGGGCCTCAGCTCACTTGGGCCTGGCTCATCAGTGTGATATCTGCTCCTGCCAGGTTTCCTTGGCTTCCATATTTAGTAAAGGCAGGATATTGAGGAGTTGGTAGAGCTGAGGGAAGAGAGATAAGCCAACAGTCAGCTTATAGTATTAATGAAACCTTCTGCTTTCATCTTCTCTTCTCCAAATGCAGAAGCTTCTGCAGCTCTAACCTGGGCTTAAGTCTACTGCTTTACAGTATCCCTCTTCTCCATTATTTGCCTTGTCTCAGCTTCCAGTGTTGGGTGTCAGGACCTGGCATGGCAGCCAAGCCAACAGTGAGTGCACTCTTCTCCTCTCTCACCTATTTCATGTTTTTCTCTGGTCTTTGTCCAGAATAACCTTACCCCCTCCCTAAACAGATCAGGAAAAAAAGGCCCAAATCACTGACTCCCAGCTTGTATGATAACCCTTCTTTATTGAACTAATTTCCTCCAAAAGACTTGAGGAGGGGGGAGGAGAAAAAAGGGAGAATAGGTGTTGAACAGAAATATCCTGGGATAGGCCCAAAGCTTATTTTTTTTAGGTAACTTAAAGGCTGTTCTACTTCCAGTCAGTTTATTAGAAAACATTTTTCCCTGTCCATATTAGAGAAAAATCACTCGTCCCCTATAATGCTGAGCCTTTTTCCTACTAAATACCTAGTACTAAACTATCCTACCCATAACGATGCAGTATATCACAAACAGCACTTTAAAATGCAAAGGAAACTTTATCCAAGTTGTCTAAGTGTTTAGGTATAATCCATACGGATTGGGTGAGAAGTTTCACATTACTAATTAATGTAGCCCTATTTTATTCCTTGCAGGCCATATCAACTTTTCTGCAGCTTCATTGTTTATGGTATCTTTTTTTGACGGTCTATCAACACATCCCCAAATCCAAGTCTGAATGATTGCTTTCTATTATTAAGATATTAGCAGGGGAACAGTCATCTATTGGTAAAACTCAAAGATCATTCTTTGGCCTCAAGTCCCTGAAACTATCATTCAAATTTTACCAAAACCCTAATTTAGAACCAAATTGATTTCTTCTCACAGAAACTTCCCAAGAAGACTCTTTTTTGATCTAGACTACTCTTAGCTTTTGACCAAGACCAAGGCTGTGTCTCAGTTATAGTGGTTCCACTCAGTTTTTCTACTGTTTCACTCTAAAAGTCCTAAGTTACGTTATAACTCTGTCTCAAAAAATTCCAAACTTACCTGGACAGCATAGAGCTCACGGCAGACACGTTTTGCCTTGTTATATCATATAACAGTTCTTTTCCTTATAACATCAATAAACCTAAAGCTCTCAACTGGATTTTTGTCAACCAACATTTTATTATAAATATTTTCAAATATGTGAAATAGTTGAAAAAATTATATAGTAAATCTCCAGATGCCAATCGCTTACATTCTAAAATGAATATTTTGCAGTATTTGCTTTATCACCTATTAATCTTTTCCTCTATCTGTTCATTAATTTATTTTATCTCTTGAGGCACATCAAAGTAGGTTGTACACTTTACCTCTAAACATTAGTACACTTTACCTCTAAACATGCATATCGTTAACTGGATTCAATATCTGTTTACGTTTCTTTGAGGTAAAATTTACATATAGTGAAATGCACAAGTCTTAAGTGTACTACTAGATGAATTTTGACAAAAGCACATTTCTATATAACTCAAATTCCCCTCCATATACATTCCAATTTTTTTTTTTTTTTTACCATATTCTCATCACAATTGGAAAAGTTTTGTCAATTCAGAGTGATTCTTAAGCTTTATTTTTTAGCTTTATAATTTGAAAGGTCAGGTTCTCCTCTCAAGTTACAAATGAACTTGGGAGACAGGCTACATGCAAAAACAACAACATGACACTATTTGTTAAAGCAGTGCACAGATATTTTCTAGGATGAGATTAATATATTTATATATATGTTAGGTAACTGAAGACTTTATGGCCCTGAAAATCCACTATGGGAGGATAACTTAAGACCTTCTGAGTAAAGGAGGACTGGGAGACAGATGTGAACCATACGAGTGTATATATTTTTATATTGAAAAAAATGAAATAAAATGAGCACCCAAGTTTAGCAATATCTATTATTTTCTACTTCTAAATTTATAATAAATACGTTCCTTATGATTAATTTTCATTTATGATTCCTTATAGATTAGATATTTCAGGATTTCTCCTCTGGAAGTTTCAATGATATATCTAAAAATACATTTCACTTTTCTTTTTATAGGTTATACTAAAAAGCGTCCTTTTGGATATGCCTAGTCCTCTGTCCAAAAGTGTATGCCTTTCTGGGTCTGATTTTATGACTCCAGAATTGCTAAATACCATCTTCTAGGTCCCACATCCACCAGCCCCTTTTATACAAATCTTAAGCACTTTCTTCTTCACATATGCCACAAAAAGCACTTCTAAAACTCAGTGTCCCATTAGTATACCTTCCTTCATTTTCCTCAAAGCTTCACAGGAAAACCTTTCTTCCTTTTTTTGCCACTGCTTTAATTTTGTATTTTTCAAATACCTGTCGTATAATTTAAAAATCTCAGGGTTCCAAAAAAGTCTGTAGAAGTAAAATTATACATATTAAAATTTTATATGCTGGCAAAATTATGTTTGGGTAGGAGTTACTGAATTATACTGCAAGTTTTATACTTGTAAGTATTAATGTATAAATATGTACGCTATTTATCATATACATCGAGTTATACATACAGTAAATGATTGAATAAATTCAATTTCTTTGATAAATTGCTTTGTAGAATCTTTGCTTATGAATCTTTGGTTATTTTTTCCAAACTTCATATAAGATGAGGCAAAAACTGAATAATTTAATTCTTCTTGATACTGATCCAAGCTTGGCAGAGAAACAACAGAAGACTTTCTATAAATGTCTAATAGTGAACAGAGTTTTGGGCCCCAGGAAGGAGCGTCCACCCATTCTGTATCACTATACCATTCTCAGCTGCCATGACTCCTGCCACAACATCCTGTAATGTCTTACCTCTTTCCTGAAGGTGCTGGGAATCAGGGCGGATCCAAGGAAGCTGGCTTGGTGGTCCTGGACTCTCATCTGACAGCACAACCTGTTGTAGGGCACAGAATGAATTCACAGAGATTATGGAGGTGAGAAAAATACACGGGAAGATGCAACCAACCATCCAATCATAAAGGTTTGTTGATGGAAACTGTCTCACAGAAATAACAAAAGGAGGGAGAAAAATCAAGAACTCAGTTCTTAATATACCTTATGAAAAAAAGAAATGGCATCCAGTTACTCTCCATAACCACAGAGCTTTAATGATCATCAGGTCAAGCAGAAATAAACAATAGCCAGAGGGAGAGACCTCCACAAGGTCAGTCCAGGCCCACCACCACTCCCACTACTTTCCTTCTTTCTGAACTCACTTCTTCCTTCTTGGGCTGTATCACAGACCCTCCTCTTCTTACCTGTTGCATATTTTTACCCAGGTTTCTTTGACAGTCTTCCACCATTGTCCTGGTTTCTTCCTGCTGGTTGGATCCTGCTCCCAAACAATAAGTTATGAAGTGACTCCTGTAGATGCCAGCTTCCCTTGGGGGATATAAGTCTTGGTGGTGCCAGCCAAAGGGTCCTTACTGACCTACAGGACAGCTGTTATTTGGTTCGATGTGTCAAATATGCCCTGATTTGGGGGCTCATTAGCAATATGAAGTCAGCTATAATCTTGCATCTTGTTTTCCTGCATATTTGGTGAAGGAAAGAGAAAAGAGAGGAATGTGATCATAGAAAAAAGAGGAAACCACTGAGGATCTGAGGCATCTGTGGGAAATGGAGGAGCACAGGAAGAAAAATTGGAAATATTAACACTGTGTACCCAGAATACAATCTCCACTACTACCACTCTGGTCTGAGCCACCATCACCAGCAATCTCCCTTCCTTCTCATTACTGCAGTAGCCTTCCAACTGGTCTCCTTGCTTCTATCCTTGGCTTCCTTCTGTCTCTCTTCTTATTCGTGCAGTCTGAGTGCTCCATTTACAACTTAAGTTGGATCATTTCATCTCTCTATTCAAAACTCTCCAATGGCTCAGTCTTACTCAAAATAAAAGCTAAAGTCCCTGCAAAGGCACGCAAGGCCCTACAGAATGTGCCCATTACTTCTAACTTCCTCTCCTACTCACTTGAAATAAATGCTGAAGTCCTTAACTGTGGCATACAAGTCTATAAATGTGACCATTGCCCTCTGACCTCTTCTATTCTCCCCTTCACTCTAATCTCTTCAGCCACGCTGACCCTCTTTCTCTTCCTCCTTACGTCCATTTCCATTTTAGGGCCTTTCCACTGGCTGTTTCCTTCACCTCAAGCTATTTCCGTAGCCAATAATCTTGCCTCTTTCAAGTGTGTTCTTATATGTCATCTTCCCAAAGAGGTCTGCTCTAAGTACCTTATTTAAAATTGCAACTTACTCCCTCCTTCCAATCCTGATAGGCCTTACCTTCCTTTATATTAATTCTTCTTTTTCTCAATAACACTTTAGCACTTTCCAACATGGTGCATAAATTACTTATATTACCACATCTATTGTTTATTGTCATTCCATCCTCGCTAAAATGTAGGCTCCTAGGCTCCACGAAGGCAGGGATTTTTGTCTGTCTTGTTCACTGTTGTACTCCCAATATCTAAATTAGTAGGCGCTGAATTAAAAATTGGCTGAATGAATGAATACAAGAATGGATGCTGTAGAGAAGAATAAAAAGAACGGTCAGGGGCGCCTGAGAGCGAGAGGAAGTAAGAAAAATGGGCGGGAAAAGCCCTGTCTGGGGGAGGAAACCGCAGCTATTCCCTTCCCAAATCTGGCCCCAAAGCCCTCCACCACCGCCACCCGCCCCTACCCCGGGTCCCCCAGGGAAAGGATGTATTTAAGTGAGGCCGACTCCCCCCACTCGCCCCCGGCCTGCTCGGGACCCGGGTGGCAACTCAGGACCCCCAGGCTGCAGATCCCCTCCCGCGCCCACTCGAAACACGAACCTTCCCATCGCTATTCTCCCCAAGAGATGAGAAACCCCAAAGCAGACCGGCTCTACTTCCTAGTCGGCCACTCATCATTTCCGGTGATTTTCTAGGAAACACCTCAACTCTCTGGTCGTGGCGTTCCCTAGAAACCCCTCGCGTCCTCTAGGAGTCTGCGCTGGTGGACTCAGGGTGGAGGCTCAGGGCGGCAGAAACGTTACCAATCGGCTCATTGTGGTCGTGGAGGGGAATCTGGATAGGAATGGACGGAAGTTTTATGACAAATATATAAAACAGTTACTTTTAAATATAACACACATAATTTAATGTGTTTTTCAAAAAAAAAAAATCATTAAGACCATTTTAAACCTACACAAAAATTTAGAGTATAATGAACCCCCATATACCCATCACTCAGGTTTAAAAGTAAATAAGATTTTTTTTTAATTTTCCTATGAGCTTTTTAAAACAAAATTTATCAGTACACAATACAGTTGATTTTTGTGTCCCTTTATCAATTCCTCCTTTTTCTCCCGCCCTCTCCCCCCTTCTCCTCATCAACATCATATCTGTTCACGTGTCTTAACAAAATCAAGGAGTTATCATTGTTGTGGCTTCTTCCCTCCCCCCGACCCTGTTCGTTTATTTATTTTTGTTATAGCTCCCACAAATAATTGAGAACATGCGGTATTTTGTTTCACCTCTCTATTCCATTTTTCTTGCTGAAATATTTAAAGCAAAGCCCTAACATGTTATTTCAACTTTGTTATATATCTCTTAAAAATATACTTTTTTTTTTTTTTTTTTTTTTTACAGAATTACAGTGTCATTATGCCATCTAATTCTTTGTTATCTAATGCCGGGCACATATTAAATTTCCCTAAATATATACATATGCTTCTTGCAACAGTTGTCTTTTTTGACTCAAGACCTAAAGTCTAAACGTTTAATTTGGTAATATGTCTTGATTCTTTTTTATTCAGATCTAGAACAGTTTGTTTTTCTGTCTTTCACTTTCTCCCCTTCTCCCCTGTCCCCACAATGTAATTGACTCATTGAACAAATTGCGTCGTTTGTCCTGAATGTTCTACATGCTGGCTTTATCTGTTTGTGTCTTCATTTGATTTGTTTTTTGGCCAGCCGCCCAAAGAACCACGCTCTAACCAACTGAGCTAACCAGCCAGCCCCTCATTTGATTAGTTTCTCTAACCTTGTATTTCCTGTAAACTAGATGTTAGCTTTAAAGGTTTCATTAGAGTTGTTTAACTTTTTTGGTAGAAATTCTTCTTAGGTGGTGCTACGTATTTCTTTTTGCTGCACAGTAGGAAGCATATAATGTTTCACTCTTTGTGATGCTAAAATTGATTAAAAGGTTGAATACCGGATAGCTGGATCCTTCTGTGTAAAGTTCCCCATCAACCTTTCATCTGATGGTTTCTCCCACTGATGATCCTTGCCAGAATCAACCATTTCATTAGGGGTTGTAAAATTGTGATTTTCTAATTCAAATTTTTTTCCCCACATTTATTAGCTAGAATTTTTTGTAAAGAAGGACTTTTTAAAATCAATCTATCAATTCAGGGCTATTTGGTTATCCTGAAACGTAATTCGTACAGGAAACACAGAATGTTTAATTTTTAACCTAATTGCTGCTTTTCAAAATAAGCAGTTGTGCCCCAGTGACATGTGGTGACCAGTGATGTGGTGACAGTCCTCTGAAATGGCCACCAATGAGCTCTGCCTTCCAGTATTCACACCCTTGTAAATCCCCTTCCCACACTGTACCAGGGTTGGTTTGTATAACCGATTGAATATGGCAGAAATGATGCTATGTTATTTCTAATATTAGGTTACAAAATAATCTAAGGCTCCTGTCTTAGTCTCTCTCCCCCTCTTTCTCCCACTCTCTTTCTCCCACTTTCTCTTTCTCCCCCTCACCCTGGGGGACAGCAGATGCCGTGTTGTAAGGAGAAGCACCTGTGGGGAGGAACTGAAGCCTCCTGCCCACAACCATGTGAGTTTAGAAGCAGATCTTTGAGCAACAGTCTAGCCTTCACATTACTGTGGCCGTGGGTGACATCTTGGCTACAACGGACCATAGACCCAGAACCATCAGCCAAGCTGCTCCCAGATTCCTGATCTGCAGATACTGTGAGATAATAAATGTTTGATGTTTGGTTCTACATTTGGGGGTAATTTATTATGCAGCCATTGATAACTAATACAAATTATTTTGTTTCCTCTTTTTGAGTATTGTTATGAACTTGTGATTTTTTTAAAAAATACATTCAATGAGGGCCGGCCCGTGGCTCACTCGGGAGAGTGCGGTGCTGATAGCACCAGGGCCACGGGTTCAGAGCCCATATAGGGATGGCCGGTTAGCTCACTGGGTGAGCGTGGTGCTGACAACACCAAGTCAAGGGTTAAGATCCCCTTACCGTTTATCTTTAAAAAAAAAAAAAAATACATTCAATGAATTTCAGTCAATTGCCATCATTATTTTTTTTTGATATCCAAATTATTTCATCTTTGGTCAGTGGGAATACCTTCATTTTATCTCCTGTGTCCTTTTCATCCAACTCTAAGGGTCTTTGATAGGTTTTTTCCTTTCTGGGAGGATGTTTCAGACACATTTTGTACATTTTCCTGCTCCAGACCTGGTACCAGCCATTTCTCCAAAGAGTTCTGATTCCTTTCAGTGGGGGCAAGGATTCTGTATCTTTGTGAATGGTCATGGTTGACTTCTTTTAAAGTTTGAAATAAGTTATATTTGCTTAATTATGGGATTAAATACAGGGTTGCCTTAGGTTGAATGTCCCCTCCAAACTCAATTCCCACTTGAGTTTGTAACTGTTACGGGTGGGAAATCCTATTATGGTAATCAAACGGTAGGGCTTTGGAGAGGTGATTGGATTGTAGGACTATGCCTAGTAAATAGATTAAAAATGGTGCTCATGGGTGTGGTTCTGAGGGCTTTAAAAGGAGAGTAAATGAGGAGGTTAGTCTCTCTCTCCTTCTCTGCTCTGCCATTTGAGGCCCTTGGGTCATTGTCACTACCAGCAAGGCCTCCACCAAATGTGTTCCCTGGACTTTGGACTTCCCAGCCTCCGAACTGTAAGCAATAAATTTTGTTTTCTTATAAATTACCCAGTTGCAGGTGTAGTAGATTGAATTATGTACCCCTAAAACTCATTGAAGCTTGAATTGTGTCCCACAAGTTTTATGTATTAGAAACTTAGCCCCCACTGTGACTGTTAAGAGAGTGGGAAATCCTATTGTGATAATTGAAAGGTGGAGCCTTAAAGAGCTGATTGGATTGTAGGACTGTGCCTTAGTGAACGGTTTAAAGATGGTGGTCAGGGGCATGATCCTGAGGGCTTTAAAAGAAGAGGAGAGTCTGTCTTTCTTGCTCTGTCTTGCTCTCTCTGCTTCCACCATCTTGTGAGACCCCTAGGTCACTGCTGCCACCACCAGATGGACTTTGGACTTCCCAGCCTCTGAAACTGTAAGCAATAAATGCTGTTTTTCTTTATAAATCACCCAGTTTCAGGTATTTTTTTTATAAGCAACAGAATTGGACTTATACAAGGATATACCACTCACTACTGTGTGTATGAGAACTTAGGCAAGGTACTTCCCATATCCCAGTTTTCCCATCTGCAAAATGGGTCCAGTATAAATACCTAATTTTCAGAGTTATGAGGATTAAATGAGTTAATACATAGAAATCACTTAACACATTGCCTGGCATCAAATTTCATGATTTGAAGAATAGAATTACAAGCCTGGAAGATACTACAGTGGTCAAGTACACTTTCTTCATTTTATACTTGAGAGACTGAGGTCCAAGAGATTAAAAACTTGCCTAAAAATACAAAGAATAAAATTAGAAGGGAATCTAATGACTCCACACTCTTGAATCTCATACCTAGGTGATTTTGAATATAAATGCAGCCTTTCCAGCCCAGTAAAGGCTTCTGCTTATTCAAGAACAAAGGAGTTTAGAAAATATTTGGTGTTATGGAAAGTGCACCAATTTTAAGTTCGGAAGATCTAATTCCTGGACCTACAACTTGCTAGCTATGATATTCTGGACAAGTCACTTAACTCCTTTGCATCTCAATTGCTGAGTCTATAAAATAGTGAAAATAAATCCTTTATGCACAAGGTCATTGTGAGTGTTAAAATACAATATATTATAATATACTATTACTTAATAATCGCTAAATAAAGATCATTATACAAAAAAAAAATTCTTCACTCCTTCAATTTAATAAAATTTCATTTTCCTCCTTTAGAGGATATCAGTGTTTTGACTTGAATGATCCCCAAGGATACTAAGTCTATAATTCTGTAAATGAGTTTAGTGAATACTGTGCAAAGGCACTGTGCAGGGGCTGCAAAACAGATGCTTATGAATCACCTATCCTCCAGGCTGACTGGGTACAGTTTTTCTTCCCAATATTAATGTACTTAAGAGTACTGACATCCAGTTTACATATCTTCGCGGGGTGCATTCATGGGAGAGTTTGCCATAACTTTGCTGACATAAAGGTATTTTACTTCCACAGCAGACCCTTAGCATACCACTTTAATAATCTACTCCAGTTGAGATAAATTTATTTATGCTACTTGTTCTTGGCTAACCCCAGTTGCTCATAAAAGATCTCCTAAAATAATTAATACTGGAATTTTGCCAGGAGTCCATGTCAAGCTTTTCGGCCTGGTAATTACACAGTTCGCCTTTTTTTACTTTTTGAAAATTTGGATATTTGACAGTCTTGGGCATCTGTCATACTCCTCAAAAATGGCCTTCAGGGGTCCCATGGCCAATCTGCCTGACTTTTAGGATGCTTCAAGGTTGGCATGAAGGTTTGTATTCACTTACGGCAAGTACTTATTCTTTTACTATCTTTTTCATATTAATGTATGTCTACCATTCCCAGTTTGAAGATCATGACCATTGATGGAGAAATAAAAGGCTGATAGGTGTTAAGTAATTTTATGGCCCCTCTGCCATCTGTAGAAATTACCAAATTCATTTCCTGGGGCTTTCCAAAAAAATAGCAAATTTCAAGCATACCAAAGAATAATATAAGGAACACTCAACACCTAACTTGACATAAAATATTACAGATGCAATGAAATCCCCTTATCTACCCCTCCCCAATTCCTTCCCCCTTCCTTCCCAGGTTAACTACTACTCTGATTTTAATGTTATTAGTCCCATGCATGTTTATATATTTTTAATACTAATGTAGGTAGCCACAAACATTATGTTTTACAAATTTTACACAAATAGTTTCACTCTGAACATATCCTTTCAGCTTGAAAGCTTTGATTTTATTTAGGTTCAATATTTTTGGCAAGAATACTTCATAGAGGTTACTATGTACTTTGTACTCAACTTTATGGTTTTGAGATTTATCCTCTATGAAATATGTAGCTCTAGCTCATTCACTTTAACTGCCACAGGTCTTTTCCATTTTCCTTCCAATAATCTTGTTAACTAACCTGATTATTTTTCCAGTATAACCCAGAACTTAGCAAGTATTTGCTTTTAGTCTTTGATTACATGGATTTCATTTCATTTATATCGGCTTTTTGAAGTAATTTTTTGACTTTCCCTTTCTAAAAGGATAATTTTCTATAATTTTATCATAGAAAGTTTACATTCTAATGTAGGAAAAAAAATGTAAAAATTGTTTACCACACAGAGGAAACTTAAATGCATATTTCCAAGTGAAAGAAGCCAATCTGAAAGTCTACATACTGTATGAGTCCAACTATATGATATTCTGGAAAAGGAAAAACTATGGAGACAGTAAAAAGATCAGTGGTTGCCAGGAGTTGGGGGGGGAGGCGAGCACAAAGGATTTTTAAGGCAGTGAAAATACTCTGTATGATACTTCAGTGGAGGATGTATGTACATTTGTCAAAACCCATTGATTGTACAACACCAAGAGTGAACCCTAATATAAACTACGGACTCTGGGTGACAATGATATGTCCATGTAGGCCCATCAGTTGTATCCAATGTACCATTCTGGTTGGGAATGTTGACAGTGTGGGGGCTAATGCATGAGCAGGGTCAGGGAGGATATGGGAAATCTCTGTACCTTCAGCTCAGTTTTGCTGTGAACCTAAAACTGCTCTAAAAAATAAAGTCTATTACAAAAAGGTATTTGCCACTTTCTCAAACTTTTAAATATATCCTTTATGCTTAACCTTATTATCTACATATATTGAACATTTTCTGTTCAAGTTTCTGCCGTTAATCATTATGTTGAAATATAACATAATGAAAATACATTACAGAAAAATACCATATATTGGAAATATATTTTGGAAAATACAGGATACATTATTTCTAATACATGCTTGTGGGTCTTCATAATCATAAAAATTATAACACATTTAAATGTATATGACACAAAGTTCTCTTTTAAATAGAGCTACTAAGAAGAGGCAAATGCTATTATTAGTCAAAGCTGCTTTGCGGCAATTTTTTTTCAGACCCATTTCAAGTCATCCATTCATCAAGTATTTCTACAGCAACTGTTCTAAGAGCTTGAAATACACGAGTGGACAAAACAATTAAAGATCTCTGCCCTGTGGAGCTTATATTCAAGTAATTCTGATTAACTCGTGCTTCCATTTTCTCTTTGTTTCATCTCTTCGTACACTAAAGAAGGCAAATTTCATATTCAGGTAAATTAGGTGCAACAGTCCCAAACTAGCCAAGGTGCGATTCAGACCCCTCAGCTTAGGGTCTGCAGGGCTGGACCACAGAGAAGAGTCATCCCCACGTCCTAGAAGGGCGAGCAGCGCGTTACCATGGAGACCGCGGAGTGGAAAAACGCAGTCCGCGCTCCAAGGCTAAGCTCCGCGTCTACGAGTTCTGGGTGGGGTCGTAGGTCCTTCGACCTCACCTGGGGGCCCTTCGGGCTCCTTCGGCCCCACTACTTGGAAGTCGTGACCCGAAAGGCTGGTGGAGAAGCTGCGGTCGCCGGAAGGTCTGTGCCGCGGCGTCCGGGGTCCAGGCCGGGAGCGGCTCGCGAGGCGTCTGGGGCGGGGCGGGGCCTGCGGCGGGGTGGGGTGTAGGAGGGGGTCCCACCTGCCAAGGCATGTTTTTCTTTTCCTCTTCTCGTCTGTTTTTCTCTCCTCCTCTTGCTCCTCTGCTTTAAGCCGTCCTTTAATAATAAACATTATAAATTTTATTTGGGAAACACTTGAATATAGCGTGCTTATTCTGGGTCAGGTCTGTTTGTAAGTGCTTTGTGTGTATTAACTCATTTAATCCTCAATCCAATGGGTTAGTACTATCATTATCCCAATTTTTAGATGGGCAACCTGAGACCTAGAGAAGATAAACTTGCCCACGGTGTCACAGCTGGTAAGTTGAAGATAGGAACCCAAGCATTTTGGTGCCTGCATCTGTTTTCTTGAACAGAACACTAGACCGCCTCCACTAATCCTTAAATTTTGATCAGAGCTTTAACTTTCTTCTTCTCTGCTAATTTCTTTTCCCTTTAGGCTACGCGATTCTTTAGTGATTTTTAATTATCGATGTGGAACTGCTCCCATTCTTGGATCCTTCTCTCTCTTTCTCTTTCCTTTCTCCGACCTTTTCTTGCAGGCTAATAATGTGAAATGCAGAGTGGGGCCTCTGAACTTTCCTCGAATCTAAAGAAATACTATCGATGGATGCAAAATGCAGAGCATTTCCTGCCCCTTGGCTCAAAATGTCAGCAACTCTGGAGAAGGCACTTATCTTTGATCAGTGTTCGCAGGGGTGTGGCTCACTTGAGGAGTCCTGTCCCCTTGAGAGGCAGGCCCTGGACGTCCTACCTGGAGAGAGACAGGACTGGATGTGGGTACATGACTCTCCTAGCAGAGAGGTCATAGAAGTGAGGAGAGATGGAGAGCGAGATCTGGATGGAGAACAGGTAAAAGGAGGAAGTGTCTCTACTGGCCAGGGGAGAAAAACAGTGAAAAATGTGAATTTCTTAATAGCTAAGGGAAGTGGGGGCAAAGCTCCTGAACTGAGATTCTTCCTTAACCTCTTTGTTACTGACTGTATTGTATTGATAGTCTTTATAGTTGCATGCTTTTGTAGGGAAGTCTATATGCCATCTCTGTCTTTTAAAATGGAGTGAAAATTGGATTGTCCCTATCTCTGCAGTCCAATCAGACTGCTCTTCATGCCTTTCCTGGGATTTTAAGTCTAACATCTGAACATTTCTTCCCTTTTGATGACATTCTCACATCTAGGCTCTATCCAGTGCCCAGGAAGGGCAGAGCTTGGCACGTGAGAAGATTTTAGCATCAACCTTGGATTCACCAGTTACCCAACAGTGGCCCACAGTCATCCAGCCTGAAAATGTCATTCCCTTTTCTTGGGTCCTGCAAAAGAGAGGTGGGGAGCTAGCAGTCATCCTGTTTATGGGGGGCAGTTCAGTAGAAAATGAGCTAGGGCATGGTACCAAAGAACTAGTTTTTAGATGTTATACACCTGAGTATTTTTTAAATAGACCTAAGCGAACATTGGGCTGTCCTCTAAGTGACTGAAAGCCACTCCTTAGCTGTTCCTGAAGCAGTTCCACCCCACTGTGGCTCAGGAGACTGGCTACCTTATCTCCTGAGGCAGGGGTCAGCAAGCTCCAGCCTGCAGGCAAAATGGGACCCATCACTTGTTTTTGAATGGCCCCTGAACTAAGAAGGGCTTTTACATTTTTAAATGGTTGAAAAAAAACACAAAAGAATTATAATATTTTATTACATTTAAAAATTATGAAATTTCTAATTTCAGTGTCCATAAATTTTATTGGAGCACAGCCATATTCATTTGTTTATATATTGCTTTTGTGCTATGACAGCAGAATTGAGTAGTAGTGACAGAGACTGTATGGCCTTCAGACTATAAATATTTACTAACTGTCACTTTATAGAAAATATTTTCCAATTACTCCCATCCTGGAGTGATCCACAGCCCATTCTTAAAAGTTGCCATGGAGATTGAACTTCCTGTTCCCAGCTGTTCCAAGCTTCATAGCTCTGTACTTATCCTCCTTTCCCCCAGAAAGCTCTCTCTGGGCAGCGTGATCCGTCAAGAAGGAGACGAGGAGACCAGTCTCTCAGGCTACAGCTTGGGGCAGTACTTGTGAAACTTCCTGGGTCAAATCTCTAAATATTAAGAACTTACTTGCATCCAAAGTCTGGATCTACTCATGAACCGTTGGGAAGACTGTCAGTGGGCCTGTAAACTGATTCCCACCCACAGTTAATAGGAGCTGTCTTCCCCAGGCCATCTTCATCCTTATAGTTCTTCTGTCCATAGAAGGCCTGGGAATGGCTGTCCCTTACTTGGCTTGTTAGATTAGTTTAGGTAGGGATCTCCTACTTAGATCCCTGGCTCTGGGCAGTAATAGAGAAAAAACTAGGCCTCAGGGTGAAGAGGGAAAGGAGTTGTCCCACTCCTACTAGGGGCTGCCATTGGTGGGGAAGTAGGGAAAGAACAGAGATAAGTTTGAGGAGAGGTATAGGGCTACATGCCAGGAACAACTTATATGATCCTGGTGTATCCTCATAACACCCCTTTTGTCCGATTAAGAAACCAAGACTCAGAGAGGTGAGGCCAGTTTAATTAGTTTGTATAGTTCTGTAGGCAGAGCCAAGACCTGAACTCCTGTTTCTCAGCTTTCAAAGGTCTGCTCTTTCTACTGATTGTATAGACTGGGTTTGGAATTTGCAGAGGGTGAGCTATTCACCACTGTCTTAGGCCTTTTTCTTACCAATTTATAGTTGAGTTTGGGAAATAACTCCCAGTTGGTGAATCACCTGATAATGTTATATGTATTGTTTGGGAAAAGTGCAGAAAGATTAGGAAAAGTTAAATGTTTTTCCTTGAGTAAGAGGAAAGATGTAACTTAAATGGGAATACAAAAGTGCTGCAATCACTGGGATTTGATGGAGTCACCCCAGGAAGGCAAGGTAGAGCTGAGGAAATGCCTATAAAAGAGGCTTGGGGAGAAGGTTAAGAAACTGTTATAATAGAAAAATCAACTTTTTTTTAATTAAATTTTTTCATTCTATGTGTTTATGGGGTACAGTTTATTGTTTCAGTACAGGTATGTATTGTGTAATGATCTAATCAAAATAGTTAACATATCTATCGCCTACACTTTTATCATTTGATCCTCTTTTCTGGCTATCTTGAAAAAAATCAGCTTTGAACTACCTCAGGTCAGTGTGTGTGGATTTGTTACTATACTAATGTTTGCTATGGAGGTCCTGCCTACTCTACTTTTAACCAAGGAATTAGCTATATGGCTTGTTAGATTAGTTTAGGTAGGGATCTCCTACTTAGATCCCTGGCTCTGGGCAGTAATGGAGAAAAACCTAGGCCTCAGGGTGAAGAGGGAAAGTTGTCCCACTCCTACTAGGGGCTGCCATTGGTGGGGAAGTAGGGAAAGAACAGAGATAAGTTTGAGGAGAGGTATAGGGCTACATGCCAGGAACAACTTATATGATCCTGGTGTATCCTCATAACACCCCCTTTGTCCGATTAAGAAACCAAGACTCAGAGAGGTGAGGCCAGTTTAATTAGTTTGTATAGTTCTGTAGGCAGAGCCAAGACCTGAACTCCTGTTTCTCAGCTTTCAAAGGTCTGCTCTTTCTACTGATTGTATAGACTGGGTTTGGAATTTGCAGAGGGTGAGCTATTCACCACTGTCTTAGGCCTTTTTCTTACCAATTTATAGTTGAGTTTGGGAAATAACTCCCAGTTGGTGAATCACCTGATAATGTTATATGTATTGTTTGGGAAAAGTGCAGAAAGATTAGGAAAAGTTAAATGTTTTTCCTTGAGTAAGAGGAAAGATGTAACTTAAATGGGAATACCAAAAGTGCTGCAATCACTGGGATTTGATGGAGTCACCCCAGGAAGGCAAGGTAGAGCTGAGGAAATGCCTATAAAAGAGGCTTGGGGAGAAGGTTAAGAAACTGTTATAATAGAAAAATCAACTTTTTTTTAATTAAATTTTTTCATTCTATGTGTTTATGGGGTACAGTTTATTGTTTCAGTACAGGTATGTATTGTGTAATGATCTAATCAAAATAGTTAACATATCTATCGCCTACACTTTTATCATTTGATCCTCTTTTCTGGCTATCTTGAAAAAAATCAGCTTTGAACTACCTCAGGTCAGTGTGTGTGGATTTGTTACTATACTAATGTTTGCTATGGAGGTCCTGCCTACTCTACTTTTAACCAAGGAATTAGCTATATAGAAGCCTATGAGGTATTTGGATTGGAAAATGCTTGCAAAATCTTTCTGCTCTTTACTTTTATTTATTTATTTATTTATTTATTTATTTATTTTTTTAAAAAGATGACCGGTAAGGGGATCTCAATCAACCCTTGGCTTGGTGTTGTCAGCACCAGGCTCAGCCAGTGAGCAAACCGGCCATCCCTATATAGGATCCGAACCCATGGCCTTGGTGTTATCAGCACCGCACTCTACCGAGTGAGCCACGGGCCGGCCTTGCTCTTTACTTTTATAAAGTGACATAAAACAGAACATAGTGATGATGAATAGAACAGTTATGCCTAAATAGCTTGGCTGTTATTGCAAGACTTTAGTTCTAAAGATTAGCTTATAGTTTATTGAGAAGGAAGGAATCTATGCTAGCATAGATATTTGAGGGAAGAGTCAAGAATGCCATGGTTTCTCTTGTTCAAGATAAATTAGGCTGAGGTGTAGTGGAGGCCATGGGGAGGCTACCAGGCTGGAGGAGTGAGTGTCGCCTAGGTGATCTCAGCCTTCTTGTGGCACTTCTTGTTTCTAAAACTGGTACTCTTCATAGATAGAGTGGTAGATGTGCAGGTTTAGATAGGATCATCAGAAAGTCTTTAAGGTGTCTGTCAAAATAACAGTAAAGCTACAGTGAAGGTTCAATGGTCAGGTTATTTGCATTTGCTTCTGTATTTTGCTGCACTTAAAGGGATCACAATCTGCATATCTGACTTTTTATTTTTAGCACATTTCTGCTCTGAGTCACGTACCAACTACAGTGATTGTAGAAGCCCTGGACTTCTATAAGATGTTGGGTTGCTCTGGGTGAGAAGCACTGGTTTAGGATCATACATGACCTCTCCATCTTTCTTACCTGCCTTGTACAATCAATTTCCAAAGCCTATTAATTTTACCTTTTAAATAATTCTGAACTGTGCTCCATCCTAGTTCAAGTCACTTTTATCTCTCACCCCCATATGGCAAAGATTTCATCTTGACAGAATAATTTGTGTGAAAAAATTAACCTCTAAGAAGGTGATGAAAGATAATGACCTTTTCCTTAGAAAAAATGCATATAGGCATGTACACACAATTTTGCACATCATTTAGAGAGATTCATATGCTCCTTGTAGCCTATCCAGTGGACTTCCAGGTTAAGAGCTCCCGATTTAGAGGATTCCTTCTTGACCAACACATAGCAAGTAGAGTCTCTAGACTGCAGAAAGTTAATCACTAATGGTGTGAGTCCCATACCATTTTGCCTTTATTTTCACGATAGTCACTATAATTATGGTTATATATGTGATTGTACTCAGGAACATGAATACTGAGGGTAGAGCAGGCAACTCAGAATCTGAGATCTTTGTTTCTAATGAAAATCTTTATCTTGGATTAGAAAAGGATCTGAAACTTTGGCCATGAGGAATTTTCCAGAAAGAGAGGTATCTTGAATACAAACTATTTATTTAAATTTTTATATTGAGCACCTACTATGTGCCAGGTACATAGTAAGTAGTATGTGTTCTAGTGCTGGAAACACAACAGTGTATAAAATAAAGTTCCTGTCCTCAGGGAGCTTATGTTATGAATGCTAAAAAATAAATGTGTATGTATGTGTGTATAGAAATAAAACAGGATTAATAGTAATGAGTTTCAGAGAAGATAGAGTGGTAGATGTGCAGGTTTAGATAGGATCATCAGAAAATCTTTAAGGTGTCTGTCAAAATAACGGTAAAGTTACAGTGAAGGTTCAATGGTCAGGATATTTGCATTTGCTTCTGTATTTTGCTGTATTTCCTTAACGGCCTATTTAGTTTTTGGCAAATACCATATGAAATATCTTCATGGTAAAAAGACATGCATCTTTTTCCTATTGTAGTTACTGATTTCACCTTAAATAGTTTATTATAGAAAGTCCTCATTCAGAGAGTGTGGCTAGGGATGTAATTGTAGCAGTCCAGTTCCTTACAATGGTAGAAGATTTGGCATCCTGTTCCAGTTCAGATGATGAAGGGAGAGAGATAAACAGACTGATTATAGTTTGTGGCTAGAAAGTGTGAGAATGAATAGGGTAAGGATCATCCTGAGGAATCAAGTTATCAATTGAGGGGAGATCTGGATGTAACGTACATTATCTGAGAAACAAGAGATTAGTTTCATCAGCTGGTAAGAGGCTGTTTGGCCCCAGCGTTCAGATAATATAGGATTTCTTATTTGGAGAGTTCTGTCAGAGAATTAGACAAAGGAATAGCTGGGATATTCCATTTTCTGTTTTATAGAATATTAAATAAATGATCTAAGCCAAATGGTTTTTAAAGATAAAATAGTAACATGTTTGGTAAGAGTATATGTATTGCCAAAGGCCAGCAAAGCTGTTTGATGAAACTCAAAAGCTCTAAACTGCTGGTGGGTTTGAGGAGGCACTGTGGGCCCTCATCTGGGAGCTGCAGGTGGGCCGTTGGTCCTGTCTGGGAGTAATATCTAGAACTAATATAGGACCGATATAGCTAGGAGAGGAGAGGCCAGCTTTCAGTTAAATAAGTCCTGTTTTCCTTGTCAGCCCCTTGTATACATGAAGCTAAACAATTCATCTATTCATTTATTTATTTCTCAACTCATTTATTCACATAATTCATACACTCATTTATAGAGCATATTTTAAGTGCCAGAGAATTATGCTGGGCAATAGAATTACAAAGTTGAAGAACATTTGGCTCAGGGCACTTTAGTCTTGTTGGGGAAACAAATCTGTGATAACAATCCACTGTGACAGAAACATGTACACTGTGCTGTGGGAGTGGGGTCAGAGAATACTGCTATTCAGACTTGAAGAGAGGCTATTAGAGGGTTTCTGGATTAGCTGATAAAGCAGAGTTCAGGATCTGTGAAGATGTGAATTTGGAAATGAAAGTATGGGGTAACTTTAGGGTTTGAACGGGTTTTCTTTCTAAGTACCAGGCAATGTGAAAGGAGAATGGATTTATTGTGGATGAAGGCAGGTTAACAGTGAAGTAGCACAAAGGCCAGTGAGTGACCCTAAAGGTTCACAATGAGCTAGCCATATCAAAGGAATGAAAAAAAGAAAATTCTGCAAGGGACCTGTTGAGAAAATAGAATAGTTTAATCAGGTCCCCTCTCCTTAGGTCAGGTTGGGGGTGGTGCAGCATTCTTTGTACGCAAGTTGTGTGTGGGAGGAGTTAGTGTGCATGGGCGGCCCGCAGTTTTGCCTGGGCCATCGGCCTGGGGCATCAGCCCACACGGCCATGCTCTCCAACCCACGGCTTCCAAGGACCTGTTTGCCGATTACCTAGCTCATAGACGGGCGTGTGAGGGGTCTGGTGACCCAACCTGGCATGTGAAGGGTTTGTGACCCAGTCTGGAACACGGGCTTGAGGGGTCTGTGAGCTCCAGACCCAGCCCTAGCTCGACAATTGGCCCAGTCAACTGCAGGATTATGGGTAGATAAAAGAGCACTACAGGACCTATTAAATATGTTTTAAATTTTTGTGAGGCTTTTTGTGTAGCAAATGACTGTATCCATTACATACTACTTGTATGTAGTTTGCACCTTGGTATCTCTTCAGGTTGTAGTAGAAAAGGTATGCCATAATAGATATAGAGGGGAGAAAGTCTGATTAAAAAAATAAAGGGGGGAAATTGCTGAATACTAGGATGCAGTTGATTCCAGAAGTTTGACTTGAGAAGTCTTTGAACTTTTGTGATGGATGGTGTCAAAGGTAAACACAGCCAAACATTAAAGTGGTGAAAATAGGTTTTATTCAGTAACTACTGACAGTAGGGGAAAGAGCTGAGTTCCATTCCGATTTGGGGAGGGGGGAATACCCAGGCTACATTGAGTGAGAGAAGTGAAAAAGTACAGAGTTGGTCAGCCTAAATAAGTTGAGGTCAGCTGTGTTTGTTAGCTGGCAACTCCCAAAGTTAGAATCTTGTCCTCCCACGGAGATTGGGAGACAGAAGTCTTATCCTTCTTGATTGCATTTCAAAGTAATGGCTCTCAGGTCCTTTTGAGATACTTCTGAGTTGCAAGAGATCCATATTTACAATTGTAACCCCTTTTTGTAAATATTCTAAGAAAGGGAGGTCGGGGCTTATCACTGGTGTTGGCCAGAACAAATAGTAAAATTTACTGGCAGTGGTAAACTTTCTCAGGTTGGCATTTTAATTGGGGGGTGGGGGGAGAGAAGCGGGACGGGGTCATCCTAGGGAGACAGCCTTACGCTGCTAGAAGCCATGATAGAGTTTGGTCAAGTCTTTTAGTGCAGGGGTTTGGTTGGAGTCATTAGTGCTGAGAGTTCTGCAGTTCTCAGCAGCGGTATGTTACAAAGCAAAAGTAATGGCCTGGCCAGTGAGCTGTTTGCTTAAGGGCTGCTCCAGTAGAGCATCTGTGTGAGACTGAACAGAACTTTAGTGGGAAAGCCCTAAGCATATATATGAAGGTTAGAGATCATTTTAGTTTGTTAACACAGATTGAATAGATGATGAAAAATGAGGTGAGAGCTACCAGAGAAGCTAATTGAGTTGAGAGCAGGTTCAACATGGCAGTGGAGTTCTAGTTTCTGTTTTTAGAACACATTTGGATAGGGTTCATAGATTCAGGGGAAGAATCATTAGCAGAAGAGGGTGGTCTTATTGAAGAATTGGCCTTCATTGACTGCATTGATTACTTTCTCCTCTCTCAGCATCTGCTTCCCCTGCATCTGCCTTGGATTGTGTGAATTGTCAAGGAGACAGGACACAGGAAGAGGTACCATTGATAAACTATCCCCAGGTGAGCTCTGTTGTCCTCTCTTCTTCCTGGGAGTGATTATTTTCTCTGAATAAAGCCAGTTGTAATTTCCACCCTCAATCAAGGTGGTCTTTGACTATCATTTAAAAAATTTAGATGTTTAATCCTCACTAAATGGGGTTTATTTGATGGTTATACCCTGACCCCCTTAATGTTTTCTCTGTTGTTCCCCTCCATTCTTTCCATAATCTTAATGAGGGTGATAGCACTTTACTCTAGCAAGGTCTCCTTGTTTATTTTATTGAAGTCATTATTGTATTATTCCCGGGACGGAAACTATTTGTTGTTTCAGGAGCTGGTGATGTTTGAAGACATAGCTGTGTATTTTACCCAGAAGGAGTGGATGTGTTTGATCCCTGCTCAGAGGGACCTCTATAGGAATGTGATGCTGGAGAATTATGAGAATTTGCTTTCTCTAGGTAAGGACTCTATTCATTCTTTTTGGTTCTGCTTTACTTCTTCATGTGTCAATGCCCAGTACTAGTTTGATAAGGATCATGCCTCATCTTTTTGGCCTCCTGGGAGAAGAGTGTCTTGGGACTTTCTTCAGGTTCAGAGATAGAATTTTTTCTCTCCAGGCCTAGTTTGGTGGAACTAGGTTGTATGTGCCCATGGAGACACTGTTTCCTTTGCCATCCTTGAATTCTGGTGAAACTCATCCTTTAATTCCTCCCAGCTCCACCAGGTTAGAGACTCTCCTATTGAATCCTACTGCACATAATCCATCATAAAGAATTTCATTTTCTGTAATGAAAAGAGGGCAGCCTACCTAAATGTGTCTGCCTTTCAGGGACCAGAAATCTGATTTTCTGATTTGGTTCCCTTCATCCCTGTGCTGTGTTTACATATTTTTGTTGTTGTTATTGTTTTTTTTATTGAAGGGGGGTAGTTTGTTGAGAATAACATGTATACAGAAAAGTAACACAAGTTATAAGTGTACAGCTTGATGAATTTTCATCAAGTAAAAGCTCCCACATAACTTTCCCAGATTAAGAAACAGAACATTATCTGAACCTCAGAAGCCTGTTCCTTTGTGCCCTTTTCAGGGAATATTTTTGTCTCCCTAACTCCACTTCAGTTAGTGATTTTCGTGATTTCTAACATGATAGATTACTTTTGCCTGTTTTTAAGTTTTAGATAAATGGAATCAAATAGTATGTCCTCTTTTGTGTTTGGCTTCTTTCACTTAACATTATACTTGTAGTGTTTATTTATTTTTTTTGCCAGTGGTTGCAGTTCATTTATACTCATTATTTATATTGTTCCGTTGCGTGAAAATATCACAATTTATCATTCTACATTTGAGTTGTTTTCAGATTTGATTATTCAAAGAGTGCTGCTATGAACATTTTTGTACATGTCTTTTTGTGAAAATATGCATGCATTTCTGTTGCATTTATGACTAGGAATGGAATTGCTGGGTCATAGAATATGCCAAACAAAGTAGTTATACAAATTTAGACTCCAAGTAGCAGTGTTTGAGACTTCTAGTGCTGCATATGTTTGCTGAATCTTTTCATTTTGGCCATTATGGTGGGTGTGTAATGGTATCTCATGTGGTTTTGATTTGCATTTCACTGAGGCCTAATGAAGTTGCACACCTTTTCAAATATTTACTGGCTGTTTAGACATATTTTGTTAAGTACCTGTTGTTTTGCTGTACTTTTAATTGGTTGTCTTCCTTTTTCTTTTTGATATGTTAAGAGTTATTTATATGTTTTGATGCTCTGAGGACATTTTAATTTCAGCTATTACTTACTCTCTGCTTATCTATTCCCTCTGATCTTTATTGACCTCTTACTGACCATAAATCTAGGACTAAGCTTTGGAGTAGCTTTATTTTATTTTATTTATTTATTTATTTATTTATTTTTTTATAAAGATGACCGGTAAGGGGATCTTACTTGACTTGGTGTTGTCAGCACCATGCTCACCCAGTGAGCTAACCGGCCATCCCTATATGGGATCCGAACCTGTGGCCTTGGTGTTATCAGCACCGCACTCTCCCGAGTGAGCCACGGGCCGGCCCAGGAGTAGCTTTATTTTAATCTCCAGGTAATTATATCCTGTTACCTTCCCTATAAGGAGCATTCCTATTTCCCAAACCTGCCGTGATCTCCCAGCTGGAGCAAGGTCAGGAATCCTATGTTCTTGATCTACAGGGAGGTGAGTTAAGAGAGACTCCAAGAAGCTCCTGTGCAGTCAGCACCACGCCCACCCAGTGAGCAACCGGCCATCCCTATATGGGATCCGAACCTGTGGCCTTGGTGTTATCAGCACCGCACTCTCCCGAGTGAGCCACGGGCCGGCCCAGGAGTAGCTTTATTTTAATCTCCAGGTAATTATATCCTGTTACCTTCCCTATAAGGAGCATTCCTATTTCCCAAACCTGCCGTGATCTCCCAGCTGGAGCAAGGTCAGGAATCCTATGTTCTTGATCTACAGGGAGGTGAGTTAAGAGAGACTCCAAGAAGCTCCTGTGCAGGTGAGTCATAAAGGACCTAAGAGTTTGTACCTTATGTTCTCTCTTTCTTTATCTTGGTAACTTAAGGACACATCATATAGATCATTCCCAGTTACTAATCCTGCACTTAAAATCTTCCAGAAGGAAAAACAGAACAACTAAACACTGGAGTTTCAACCTGTCATCACTCAAAAGCATATGGATCCCTTGCTTCTGGCTCACTTTATTTTTACTGCTTTTCTTAAAAGTGTATAATTCCCCTTTTTTTGTACTCTTAAACCACTATCCTTAGTCTTCCCATAGGCCTGGTGATTGTCAGCTCTGTACTGTGGTATCTTCAACCCAATCTTCTTTGATGTTCTCTCAGCTTTGTTTTCAGAAGACATAATGGTCTACTAGAAAGTATTTTCCTGGGTGACATCTGAGGACCACCTGCATTTGAATCAGTGGGAGAGCTTATTAAAATAGAGATTCCTGGGTGTCACCAGGGGTCAGGCTGGAATATTTATTTTTATGAGCTCCCCATGTGATGTGCCCTCTAAATTTTGAGAAGCACTGTACTAGACTGTGAGCTTGAAGTGAAGGCCTGTGGTTATCCCCAGGACATGATAATAAATAGTTTATGTTTAATAAGTATTTGTTGCAGGATCACAGAAAAAGCCCATGGGTATACCAGTCTCTTATTTCAGGTGTCAGAGCTATGTCTAGAGTTTGTAGACAATATAATGTTACAATAATGTTGTGTTTATATGGAGGATACACTTAGTTTGGATTTTGATAGAGAGTTATTCATGGATATAAAATATGTAGAGTTTATGGCAGGAGAGACCTTACATTCTTGTTAGGGAAACACAATAGATAGGTGACCTGATTAAGAGTTAAGAAAATAGCATGTATAGCAATGCAATTGGTACAGGGTGAATGATAATTTCTCAGAGAATTAAAAGACAACTCAGTCCTCATTTGATCAGAGTTGTATCAGAGTTAATCAGGGGAGGTTTCCTGTAGGAGAGGAGTTTAGAGTTATACTCATATCATCTTGAAAGAAGATACTGAAAATAATCTTAACAGCTAGAAGAGAATAGGTTAAAAGTGAGGTGTATGACGGTGGGCCAGGCTAAAAAGATTTCCTTGAGTTACATTTCATTCCTGATCCCCTAAGATGGGATTATTGGAGGTATAACCTGTTTTCTAAGCTCTGTTTTGTTCAGTTTGGAGGGCACTCTAAAGTTATAAATCCCTGTCTTTTTTCGTGACCGGTACTCCCAAGCGCCGCACTCTACCGAGTGCGCCACCGGGCCAGCCCAAAATCCCTGTCTTTATTAGCTTAGACTTTTCCATTTACTGTTTTGCTACATAGTTTATTTCCTTTTATTTCTTACTTCATCTCGTTCTTTTTTGTCTTTCTTAGATAACTCTATTGCAATATTTTTTATTAAATATCTGTTGGTTCTTGCTCCATAGTATTTCAACAATTTTTAGGCTTAGAAAATTTCTCATCACAGCTCATTGTTCGTCCATGTGATCACCATTCACTTATTTTTCCACATTAGGGCAGTAAACAAGTGACATTTTCTATTTTTCTCTTTTCCCTTTCCTCCCTCCTTTCCTTCCTTTTCCTTTTGTTCTTTATTTTTTTTTAAGTGTCAAGTGTTAAGACTAAGATTGGGGGTGAGGAATCAACTGAGAAACTTGAAAAACTAAGTTTTGGAAATGAGGAGTCACACTGGGTCATCCTGAAAAATGCCCAGAAGAATCATGGTGGAAAACCCACAGGAGAAACATTGAAAATTAAGACTGGAAATTCTGGGGAGGTGAATGACAGAACTAAGAAAATTCTGATCGACGTGTCAGAACGAAAGGGTAAAGATTTAGAGGAAAATTTACATATAAGCTCAGAATATCTCATGTACAAGAGAGTTCCTAATGAGCACAGTTTCTGTGAATGTAGTGCAGGTCATGAAAATGTCTGTTGGCAGTCAGACCTCATTCTCTATGATAAAATGCATACCAAAGAGAAACCTTGTGAATGTGATGAATGTGGAAGAGCTTTCAGGGTGACCTCAGCCCTCACCCTACATAAAAGAATCCATAGTGGTGAGAAGCCTTATGCATGTGAAGAGTGTGGGAAGGCCTTCAGCCAGAGCTCTGCCCTAACCCAGCACAAAAGAATCCACAGTGGGGAGAAACCATATATGTGTGACCAGTGCCACAAAGCCTTCAATGGGAGCTCAGATCTTATTAAACACAAGAGAATTCACACTGGAGAGAAACCTTATGAATGTGGGGACTGTGGGAAATCCTTCAGGAATATCTCAGCCCTCACTGAACACCACCGAATCCACACTGGAGAAAAGCCTTTTGAATGTAATGAATGCTGGAAAGCCTTCAGTAGCAGGTCAGCCCTTTCTCAGCATAAAGGAATTCACAATGGAGGGAAGCCTTATAAGTGCAGTGACTGTGGGAAAGCCTTCAAGACCAGGAACTGCCTTACCATGCACCAAAAAATCCACACTGGGGAGAAGCCTTATGAATGTACTGAGTGTGGCAAGGCCTTCCAGTTTAGACACTGTCTTACTGTCCATCAGAGAATCCACACTGGAGAGAAACCCTATGAATGTGCAGAATGTGGGAAGGCCTTCAGTGGGAGTTCAGACCTCACCAAACACAAGAGGATCCACACTGGAGAAAAACCCTACCAGTGTGCTGAGTGTGGGAAGGCTTTCAGTTGCAGCTCTGACCTTACCAAACATAAAATAATTCACACTGGGGAGAAACCATATAGTTGTCACCAGTGTGGGAAGGCCTTTGGTGGGAAGTCAGATCTTACCAAACACGAACGAATCCACACTGGGGAGAAGCCTTATGAGTGTCAAGAGTGTGGGAAAGTGTTTAGTTATAGCTCAGGCCTTAGGCACCACAAAAAAGTCCATACTGGGGAGAAACCCTTTACATGTAATGAATGTGGGAAGACCTTTCATCAGAGCTCAGAACTTAATGTACACGAAAGGGTCCACACAGGAGAAAAACCATACAAATGTGAAAAGTGTGGGAAAGCTTTCAGAGTGAGCTCAGATCTCAATGGGCATAAAATAAGAAAGCATACTGAGGAGAAACCCCCTGAATATGAAAGTGAAAAATCATTAAGTCCAGTGTCCTTCCCTCAGTCTCATTCACACCTGCCTACCTGCAGCATTTGACACCAGGGAATCCTCACTTGTTTGGGGGAACTTAACCCTGTATAATATTGTATCCTTTGTCCTTGTATTCCCAATTGCTCTTTCCTTATCCTACTTATTCCCATAGCTCTTAATAACTTCTAGTGTACTATATACTTTAATTATAATGTTTATTATGTGTATTATCTTACCCCTCTGCTAGAGTACAAACTCCATGTGTGCAGGCAACTTTGTCTCTTGTTCACTGGTGTGTTATTGTAAGCTAGAATCTTGCCTGGTAAATGGTGGGGATGTGGTTGAGGGGGAAGGGGAGGAAGCACATTAAATATTTTTTGAATTAAATGAATTACTTGGTTTCCTTATACACTTTTTCTGGGTTCTTCTTTAGTGTTTCTGGCTGTTCCTTTCCTCTTGCCTTTGCTGACTCCTCTTGGTCACCTCTTCCCTAAGTTGTGGCTGTGCATCACACCCTCTGTTCTTTAGGCAAGGAGCCTTCATTGCTTACATTGCTCAATTGCCTATACCTTCTTCTGACCTGTGCTCTAATCCTGTTTGACTGAATGATGCTCTGCTATCACCTCTATGTCAAAAATACGTTTAATGTAAATAAACTACACACATGCTATTTCTGTATTCAGTTGGGCATTTCAAGGCAAATCATGGAAGGAGAAAAATAAATATCTGTGTTTTTACCAATTTCTTGCTTGAAAGTCTTCTTCCTTTTATCTCAACAATGTCATCGAATAATGTCAGTGCTATATTTAAAATATCTCTTGAATCCAGTTCTTACCATCTAGGTCATGCTATTGGTCTCTCTGCTTGTACTATTGCCTTCCTACAGTGTAGACTCTAGACAGACTCCACAACGCAGCCAACAGTTTTATTTAAAAATGCAAGTGAGGTGATGTCACTTAAAATTCTCCAGTGGCTTCCCATTATCCCCCCCCTCTTTTTTTTTTTTTAAAATAAAGCATTTCATCACATATGCTTCATCTCTTTCTGAACCACTTGAAAATAAGTTGAAGTTATTATGATACTTATCCCTAAACTCTTCAGCGTGCTTCTCCTGAGAATAAGGGTATTCTTTTTCATATTATCATACCTAAGAAAGTGACTGATAATTCAGTAGTACATCTAATATCCAGCCCCTATTCAAATTTTCTCATTGTCCTTGAAGGTCTTTTATAGCTGTTTTTTCCCCCATTAATCAGAATCCATATACATTGCAATTGTTACATCTTTTTAGTCTATTTTAATCTAGAACTGTTCATCCAGTACAGTAACCACTAGCCACATGTGGCTACTGAGCACTTGAATGTGCCTAGTCTGAATTGAAATGTGCCCTAAGTGTAAAATACACACCAGGTTTGACTTCAAAAGAAAATATAAAATATCTCAATTTTTATATTGATTAGTGTTGAAATGATAATTTTGGATATGTGTGTTGAATAAAATATATGTTTAAAACTAATTTCACCTGTTTACTTTTGCCTTTTTAAACATGATACTAGAAAACTTAAACTACATATGTGGCTTGCATTTGTTGCTTACATGGTATTTCTATGGGATATTGTGAATCTAGAAAATACATTCATCTTTTTCTTTCATTACCCTGACTTTTTGAAGAGTCCAGGCAAGTTGTAGAATATCCCACATTCTGAATTATCACTCTTAGGATAAGAATCTTGGTGTATGAAGTACAAAGCTCTCAAGATTGTCTTTTCCCCTTGCTGCTGCTGTAGGGAGCATCTCCTACAATTCTTCCACTTATTCCACACTGACTTCCTTGCTGTTCAGTAAACACATCCAACATTTCCTTTACAATTTCCTGGGAAGTCTCATCTCCATAATTTTTACAAGGCTGATTTCCATACTTTATATTTTTTATATTTATATTTTGTATTTTTAATATTTTATATTTGTATTTATATTTTATATTTTTATTTATTTATTTATTTTAGGTCTCTGTGTACATATCTTATACTCAGAGAAACCATCCTGACCGTCTTCTGTAAATTAGCACTTTTCATCACTCTTGCCTTACCTTGCTTTATTTTTCTTAACACTTATGACTACTTGACATTTTGTTGTATATTTGCTTACTTTCTGATTTATGGGTTGAATTATGTTCCCCCCAAATTCATATATTGAAGTTCCAACCCCCAATACCTCAGAATGTTACTTTATTTGGAAGTAGGTTCACTGTAGATGCAGTTAAGAAGAGGTCAGTAGGGTGAGCCTCAATTCAGTATGACTGGTGTACTTATAAGAATGGTATATCTGGACACAGAAAGAATGACATGTGAGGATGAAGGCAGAGATTGGGGTGACACTTATGCAAGTCAAGTGATTTCAACAATTGCTAGCAAACTTCTGGAAGCTAGGAGAGAGGCATGGATTTAGATTCTTCCTCATAGTCCTAAGAAGGAACCAACTTACTGACACCTTGATCTTGGACTTCTAGCCTCCAGAACTGTGAGGAAAATACATTTGTTTTCCTTAAGCCAACCAGTTTGTGGTAACTTGTTACAGCAGCCCTAGGACACTGATACATACCCCCACATAGTACATATATTTTCCTTTTATGTGCGGTAAGGTTTGGGATACTTTTTATTTTCTCGAGAAAGAATAGGTATCACTGACACTGTGCCTTCAAAATGGTGTGATCTCTTGAGGTTAACCAGTGATTTTGTGGCGTGTTGATCACTTTAGACGCTTTCTACCTTGCAGTGGACAGAGACTCATCCTTATAGACATTTACATGTATTCCAGGTATAATTTTGCTTTCCCTGTCTCTAGGGCCTCAGCTAATACTACCAACCAAGTACTCAGTTTTGTATATACTGACATAGGATCTTGCCTAACATCTCAGACCAAGGGACCAACTTTGCTGTGAAGGATATATTACAAAGGACACATGATCATGGTATCTAGTGGTCCTACCATATTCTACATCACACAGAAGTGGCCAGCCTGTTTCCCCACAGCTTTGCCAACATAATAAGCAAAACCTTTTAATTATCAGATAATATATTTCAGGAGGAAAACACTGGTGACAGAAATTTGAACTAGTTGGGAGAGAAACGAGTTAGGGAGACCTGTTAGAAAGCTATTTGGAAATAAAGATACGAGTTCTAAAGCTGTGGGCTAATGTAGCTGTTGATATGATTATAAGTCAGTGTTAAGAGTTGAGGGTGAGGTTTGAGGTGCTTTTAGTTTTTTTTTTTTTTTTTTTGCTATATCCATCCCTATCAGTCACTATTGATACTCTCTCCAGATGAGATTCCTAAGGAAGTTACACAAATGAACAAGAGTAAAATAGGACTGATTATAGTAGTTAATATTTATTGAGCACTTTATTAGACACTGTACTATACACTTGAAGTGCTGTATTTTGCTTAATCCTCTGTGGGGGCAACAAGCAGAATTATTCAAAAATGGGTCTGGGATCTCACTGTAGATTGCCTAGGAAATGAACTAGCTGGAACTGGAGTTTCCCCCTCCTTCTGAGAAGAGGGGCTGCACCCAAACTCAGCTTCCCAGTGGCATGCAGTCCTTAACTCTCCTGCAACTCTCCACAGGATCCATGGTCTCCAGGGACTGGGCAGCTGGTCTTCCTCAGATGCTTCTTCAGGTGTGCTGTCAACTAAAGCCAAACTGTCTGGCAGTCAGTCTGCTGTCACCTTACTGAAAAGCAATGTTCAACTTTATCCTTTGAGAAGTTGGGTCAGGACTAGAGCACCAACTCACTGCATGTCAAACAATTTGGCCTTGGCCTTGGTTCACCACTCTGTGGGATTATAGAGGATGGAGGACCCAATGCCTCTTGTGCCTGACTCTTGGTTTCTAAGTTTTCACAATAAATCTTAATCTTAGTTTATACTTCGTGATGCTATAGAATTTATCCCAAGACTCATTGCAGCACATCCTTGCAGCAAATTTAGGGGCCTGATGCTCCAGTGCCATCCTTTTTCTTGCAGCAAATTTATGAGTTAGAAATTACTCCTTCTATTTTAGGCAGGAAGAATATGAGACACAGAGAAGGTCACATGGCTAGTAAGTGGTAGGATTTGAAACCAAGTTTCTGATTTCTGAGCCTATGATCTCAAAAACTTTGTTAAACAAATGGAACGGCCAATTTATAAAGTGAATGAGTGCTCAACTATTCAAAGAAGCATCCATGCAGAAGTTCAAATCTCATGCAGAGATTTAAATCTCAGTTGGAGCACATAGCCTATATTTAGTCTGCTGTGGTGCTTTTTACTTTCTCCTAAGTCTTAGGCTTATGTCACCTCCTGACCAGCTACATGGAGAAAATAACTTGAGAAAAGGAAGATGGCTGGGTCTACACAGGAGACCTAAGCTTACTGTTTCATTCCTTATGGGCCTAGAGGAGAGGAAAAGCAAGACAAAACATGCAAGATAGGTTTGTGCCTTTTAAAACGTGGCTACACTTTCCATCAGTAATCAAGACCTCGTTGATGTCCTAGAATTTGACCAATGAGATTAATGATATCTGTCTGTTGAAAGAGTGGCTAAGGAAGGATTAAACTGAGGCAGGTCTGGTGTGGGCAGAAGGATTTGAATCCCCCTTCATTCCCCTGCCCCTGCTTCCAGCCATTGGAATGGGTTTTTAAAGCATTTGGTCAGTCATACCACAAAATAAATTGTATAGTCATTTCCTCATCTCACTGATTTTTCTATGCCAATTAAGCAAAAACTGAAGAGCAGAAAAATCACACACCTTTTATTAATCTCTTGACAAATCTGGTTCAGGGCCAGAATCAGGAGGGTGTATCTCAGGAGGCAATCCAGCTGATTGCAGATAGGATTTTGGAATAATAATTTCAAAAGTTTCATAGAGAATTGTCAGCACTTGCACCTGTTCCCATTCCAATAGAATATTTAGTTTATTCTATCCAAATTCTCATAAACTCATTCTATAATCAGGAACTAGGCAGAAATGTCTTTAATGAATCAAATAATACTAAAACTTATATTTAACTGACATGACAGATGCTAATGCTGTTTCTCAGATACCTTTATTATTACTTGAAACTTTTCTAATAAGCCTCCTTGTGTATTTTCCCAGTCACCGAACTGAATCATTGGTATCCAAAGCTAACCGCTGCCTAGATGCTTTTGAATTAATGTAAACGGGATTCTTTCTCCCTGACGCTCCCTTTTTCCTGCAGTCCCTTACACCCTCCCAATACCAGTGTGGCTCGAGGGGGCCTACGATTCTATTCTGACTTAATTCAGTGTCCCATACCAGGCCGCACCTCCTTAGGTACCAGAGTGTGTGGGGTGGGCTCTATTCCCTCAGGGAACATTTTTGTGTGGCAGGGCGTCTCACTGGGTCAAGCTCACTAATTCCGTATGTCCCAGAGTGGGCTTCGCTTCTGTCCGTCAGGAGCTTAGAGAGCTCTGGAGGGTAAAAGGACTCAATTCGCAGGGGAATTGAGATATTCTGGTGGAAGTGCAGTGAAAGCATGCTTCAACCTGTTCCATGTGAACTCAAATTAGGCCTAATATTCACCCTGAAGAGGGATGGAGAAGAAGACTTGGCCAGATCAGTAACAGCAAACCAGTCTGCCATGTGGGCCTCCACCCTCTCATTGATGGTTGTGATGGTGGGTACTGGATGGCACCTTGGCATTCAATCTATAGTAGTCTACTGTCAGCTTTCACCCTGAAGAGGGATGGAGAAGAAGACTTGGCCAGATCAGTAACAGCAAACCAGTCTGCCGTGTGGGCCTCCACCCTCTCATTGATGGTTGTGATGGTGGGTACTGGATGGCACCTTGGCATTCAATCTATAGTAGTCTACTGTCAGCTTCCATGCTTCAGAGGCCTTTGGTTCAGGCCAGACAGGGCTGTCAAACTGTGACAGACATGATGCTGCAGCAAGACCTGTGTCAACAGGATAATATTCTTTTCTCCACCTGGTATGCATTACTGCTTTTGTTGAATAACCTGTGGGGCTTGGGTAATTTAAGTGGCAGGCAGGAGTGGACCAGCCCCACTGTTATGTCTAAATTCCCTTGTTGTGAGGGGCTATATCCTCTGAGGCTGCCGTGATGCTCTGTGCCTCAAGCAGCCAAAATGTCAGTAACTACAATGCACTCAGCGGTGAGAACCACCATCACTGGAGTCCTAAATGACCCAAAGAATCCCAACCATAAGCACATGAGCACCTGCCTGCCACGGGTCACAGTGTTAAAACCCTCCAGTGCCACTCGATTACCCTATCCTTGCAGAGCCTAGGATTATTGTCACTTGTCCCCAGTGTCCCCCTTTCTCCCCTTCCACCCTCAAAGGAGTGAAGAGTTGCTCCTCACCAGCAGAGACCCAGAGACCTTGGCCCCAGCCCTAATTGTTCTTTTTTGAAGGGAGTAAGGTCCGGATACATGCATGGAAGGTCATCCTCCTTATGTGACTCACTGTCCTGGTCACAGCTCAGGGAGCCTTGGCAACCCATACTTGCCCATTCCCCAGCTGTGTTCAGGGACTCCGCTGCCATGAGGGATCTCCTCCTCTTGTTGTGTCTCCAACCAGAGTCTTAACTGCTAACTTAAAGGGATCCCCTTCCACTTTGTAGCGTTGGTGAGACCTTCTGGGGAATTCCATCAATTTCTGTTTTTGTCTATTCTCTGTTTCGATGGTCAGAGCCACTTTGATTTGAAGGTCGGCCCTAATCTCTCCCTTTCCTTCCCTGGATTGTTCTTCGAGGTCCTCTTTGTCCCTCTCCATTACCGGACTTCCGCCGTCGGTGCCTGCCTGGGTGGCGCTGGCTGAGGCCATCTTGCCATTGCCACCCCAAAGCAGGACGTCGCAGTGGAGTTTCTCCATGTCTCTCCCACAGTCATTCCTGGAGGTAATAGGGGGGTAGCGGGGGTCCTTCCACTGAGGAGGCACCTGTCTCACGAAAGCCTCCGGGGCGGTTAGCACAGGAGCGCGTCGTCTACACCCTCCCGGGGGCGGGATCGTATTGCCAAGGGCCGATTGCCTCCACTCGCAGGGCAGATACGACCTCGTGGACAGTCTTCCACCGGGGGGAGGGCGGACGGGACGGGTGGGGGAGCTTTACTTTTGAGGGAGTCTCCCGCAGTTCAGAATACAGGTCTCATGCTCCATATTAAGAGTGTCATCTTGGTCCCTGTCCTGTTGCTTCTCTCTTTGGATGCGGGCAAAGATATGCTGTAACAGGAGCAACAAGGAGCCTATGGTCAGTTTTCTCAAACTGCGCCACTCGACGGTTGGCATCTGAATTTGCAATCCCCTCATCAAACAGATGTAACAACCAGGCTGCAGGAGACTCCCCAGAGTCAGAGAAGATGTGACAACAGTAGCAGAGGTCAGTGATGCCTCCGTGAGCCGAGGAATGTGGCAGCCTCTAGACGCTGGAAAAGGCAAAGAATGGACTCTTCCCTAGAACATCCACTCCAGAGTGGAAGGCAGCTCTGTCACACCTTGATTTTTAGCCCCGTAAGACCCATTTCAGACTTCTGATCTCCAGAAATTTTAAGATGAGACATTCGTATTATTTTTAAGCCCCTGAATTTATGGTAATTTTCTATAGCAGCAATAGTCAACTAATACAGATTTATAGCATTAGGTACAAATTATGGTATTATCCAGTGTGGTGTAGTTGATGTATTTAAAAACTATCGTGCTAACAAAGGAAGTCGGTACCAAAAACTGGTAAAGTTCTGCAAGTAGTACAGCCTTATTTAATCACATCGTCTGAGGATTGTCTTAGAATCTGGACTTCATTCCGGAAAACTTGAAGGATGGACTAATTTTCTCTGCCACCACACTTCTTTCTCAAATTAGAGTATTTGAAAGTGACGAAAACCTTCTCTGACATTCGAACTCACTCCAATCTCCAGATTTTGAGACTGACGTGCTGCCTGCTACGTTGAAGGATGGACTAATTTTCTCTGCCACCACACTTCTTTCTCAAATTAGAGTATTTGAAAGCGACGAAAACCTTCTCTGACATTTGAACTCAGGACCTCCAGATTTTGAGACTGACGCGCTGCCTGCTACATTTGAGACTGACGTGCTGCCTGCTACGCTAAGAAGGCATGTGTGTCAATGGTTCTCAGCAAAGCTATTAATTCTCTTTCAAGTTTATATGAAATTTCTGAAAAATTGGGTTTTCACAATAGGGTACAAAATAAGAATGTATACTATGTCATGTGTTTACTGTTTCTCTGAGTATGTCATCATGATTGATCAAAATCATTTCAGGATTTTATCCTTCATTAAATAAATATGCAGCACACTGAGTTTTTCCACTATGCCTTAAACACCACTTACTGCTGGAGACATTAGACTTTATTAGATTTCACAATGCCCCACACCACCACATGTGTAATGACGTACTAGAAGGTGACATGCAGACAGCAAGGGGCCTGAGCTAAGTCCACAAACTTGAAGATTCCCATCCTGCAACAATGACAGACACAGAAAGCTGTAAATTCCAGTAAGAGCAGCTCTGGGGTCTCCTTATCTGGATCTGAAGTAATACTTCCTTACCTACCAAAGTTCCCCTTCCCATCGATGTCCCTGACACCTGCAGGTCCTTTACAGGTCTGAAGCTCCCGAATAGCATAGCGTAAGTAGAGGTGAGATAAGGGTGAAAGGATGAGGTGAGATGACTGAGAACGCAGAAGTAATATATTAAATTTCAAGATAAGGCAATCTGACAGAGTGAAAAATGTCCTAAGCTTGAAATTGTAGGATTGAGGTGTAATTTTTCTATATGCCATTTATTCATTTAGAAAAAAATAATTCACTTGGGTTTTTTTGTGAATGTTACTTAATTTTAAAAGCTTAATTGTCTGTAAAATGAGATCTCTCACAGCATCATTTAAAAGACTGAACACTTGATGCAAAAAAGTCGTTCAATGAATAAGAATACTATGAGTGCTTATTATATGCCAGGTACACTTTTTAAGCAATTTACATGTATTTGCTAAAAATAAAAATAAAAATTCTGCTGTCAAATTTTCAGGCAGGTTTTATTGTCTCCGTTTTACATATGAGCAAAGTGAGACCCAGTGGCTTACGTGACTCGCCAATGGCCCTGTGACTATTAAGTGGCGCTACTGCGATTTGAAACAGTAGAACAGGGGCTCGTTTAAAAGGGGGCAGCATCTTATGGGACAGGCGGGACCGCGTGAGAGGATGAGCGGCGTGGAGGCTGCGACGGGGAAGCACACGGACGGGGTGGGAGGCCCAGGCCGCGGTAGTGGGGTCGCAGCGGGCAGAACACATCGTCTCGGGGCCAGGAGGAGACCAAACGCAAACTGATCCCCGCTCGGAAGTTTGGGAATTAAGGCCATGAACACATTCAGGAAAAAAGCAGGTCCGTCGGCGCAGTCGTTCTATCCACGCCTTTCACAAGAAATTACACACAAACATGACTCGGAGGCCCAGGCCGCGGTAGTGGGGTCGCAGCGGGCAGAACACATCGTCTCGGGGCCAGGAGGGCACCAAACGCAAACTGATCCCCGCTCGGAAGTTTGGGAATTAAGGCCATGAACACATTCAGGAAAAAAGCAGGTCCGTCAGCACAGTCGTTCTATCCACGCCTTTCACAAGAAATTACACACAAACATGACTCGTGCCGGGTAGGTGGGGATGGGAGCTCCTCTGTTTTCTGGTTGCCCACGTTAAAAATAACTTTCCGCTGCGGACCCCCAAATGCAGCTGAGAAATTGGAAACTCGATGTTAGTGTCTTCAGAGTCCGGGCTCTGCGTCGGCCGCAGCGATTTCTAATCATTGTCTCAAGGCCTGATTCTCTTCTAGTTTGATGGGTGTCAGGTACTGGCTTCCTCTCCCTTTATTCTCATGTATCAGAAACAGGACACAAGAGGCAAACGCGGGTCTTGCAGGTGCAGAACCAGGGGTCCGAACTAGGAATTTATTTGCAGATTTTATTGGTGGTTAGGGTGGCTGCAGAATCATTTGTGTAGAAATGCTCCAGAAAAAAAAATAATAGTAAAATAAGACGCGAGACAATATTCGTCTGCACTTTACATTATTAACATGAGTTCTCGCGACCCGCTTGGGCGGTAGCATGGCCGAGCGATCTAAGGTGCTGGATTAAGGTCCCAGTCTCTCTGGGGACCTGGGTTCGAGTCTCACCACTGCCAGCGTCTATTACCAACTCTCTCTATCCGAGAACTGGGTTTTTAAACCCTGTTTGTAGCGATTCCCTAAAGCCAGGCAGCATTCCCAAATCAGGGCTTTATGATGAGGTACTAATTCTGATGATGAATTAATTCTGTAATAGTAGGTTCAAGCCGACTACAGCCTTAACAAAAAAAAAAAAAGTCAGAATACTGTTTGCTATTTCTATTCTTCATATCTAAGAACAGGATTTCATGTCCAAGGGAACAGATTTTTAAAATGTTTTTTAAATGTTCATATAGAAATAAGTAAAACTCACGTGGTTCAAAATTACAAAACTGTAAGAATACATACACAGTGAAGTCCACCCCCACCCCCACCCCGTTCCACCTGGGCACGATTCTGGCTCCTTGAGCAACCATATCAGCGTCTGGAGTTACATTCGAGGTATATTTTTTGCATATACACGTACAAGCCAGTCGAAATCTATCATTTTCCTCACATTTTATATTTTCCAAACCCATTGCCTTTTCCACTTTGTGTATATTGCAGTGATTTCCGTATCAACACAGAAAGAGCTCTTCTTGTTCTGTCTCTATATTCCATTTTGTGGATATATCTTAATTTATTTCACTAGCCGCTTTTAACAATGTAAATAATGTTGCAATAAATTAACTCATATCCGCATTTCATAATTGTGTGGTATTAGAGAACTTTCTAAAAGTGAAATTGCTAAATCAAATTATACGTGCGACAGTAATTTTGGTGGCTCTTAGTCTCCTTTCCTAAATGTTACTAATCTGTCCTCCTAAAGCACCCGAGAAGGGCCTGTTTCCTCAACACCCCCACCAACATAGAACGTTGTAATAATGACAATTATCAGAGCTCCTACTAAGCCCCAGATATTGTCATTAAATCTTTACATATATGAAGTCATATAATAACCTCAATAATACAAGGGTACTTCAGAAAGTTCATGGGAAAATGGAACTAAGAGATGATACAAATTTTTCCCTGAACTTTTTTGGTGGGAAGGGAGGGGGCAGTTGATTGGCACACGGCTCCGAATCCTTGACGGTGGTGTTGTAGCACCACGCTGTAACCGATTGAGCTTAGTGGCCGGTCTGTAGGCTTTTTGAATTACTCTAGCATATAAGCAAGTTAATATTATACACATTTGACAGGGAAGGAAATTGAAGTTGTGACTTGCCTAAGTCACATAAATTGTAGGTGGAGAAATACGATGTTAATGCCTGTAGTAGGTTGAAAAATGGCCCCCCATAAGATATCCATATCCTAATTCCTGGAACCTATGAATATTGCCATATAAGGTAAAAAAAAGGGGTGTGTGTCTTTCTTTGCAGAAGAAATTAAATAAAAGATATTGAAATGGGGAAATTATCCTGGATTATCCAGATGGACTTTAAATGCCATCACAAGTGTCCTTATAAAAGAGAGACACAGAGAGATTGCACAGAGATAGAAGAAGAGAAGGCAATGTAACCACAGAGGCAGAGATAGGAGGGATGCTACCACAAGCCAGGGGATGCTGGCAGCCACCAGAGAAGCTGAAAGAGGCAGGGACAGAATCTTCCCCAGATCCTCTGAAGGAAGCACAGCTCTGCCAATCCTTTGATTTCAGACCACTGATACTGATTTCAGACTTCTGGCCCCCAGAACAGTGAGAAAATAAATTTTTGTTGTTTTAAGCCATGAAGTTTGTAGTAATTTGTTACAGAAGCCACAGGAAACTAATACAATGTCTTTAAGTGCTATTAGGCAATGCTATCACAAATGTTTTTGTTTGCCAATCTGCTAGGTTAAAAAAAAATTTCACTGAAGTTCTATAGTTTCATTTCTAAATTCTCTTAATAATCTCTTCATATTTTTGGAGCCATTTGTTTCTCCTTTTCCATGGAGGCAGTGTTTTTATTATTTATACATTTTTCCTATATGTTGGGATTTTTCTTGCTGAGATGTAGAAGCTATTTATATATTAGGAAAATTAACTCTTTAAAACATGAGTTACAAATATTTTTTCCACTGTTTC
>NW_007729373.1:49788-61161 GCF_000696425.1 Galeopterus variegatus | reverse complement strand
TGATTTGTAATAATATATATGCTAGTAATATTGATTTAATCAACATATCTCAATGTTCAACTCCGAAAATATGTATAATAGATTTTGATTCAATAAATAAAATAAAAATAAATTAAATTAATTTTTAAAAAAAATTAGTTTCTATACCAAAGCTATACAAAATTTCTGTCTTGGAATTTCTATTAATTATATTTGTGTTTTTTCTCATCTTTACTTTTAAAATTTATATCTATTTGGAACTTATTTTAGTATCACAGGTGGCTTACTGATTTAAGTTTTTATTTTCCTAGATGACTATTCAGTTAGCCCACCACCATGTTTTGAATAATCCATCTATTTTTATTTATTTGAGTTGCCACCTTTATTATACTATCATGCTTATATATTTTCCCCCATATTTGGATTTTTCATCGTGCCACATCAGTTACAAATGGAGTCTTAAATAACCATTTGTTTTCCAATTTCTGACAGTCTCCATTGGAACAAGTACTATTTGGGTGTCCTAACAAGGACTTGTTCATCACAGCTCTGTTTACAATAGCCAAGATGTGGAACTAACCTAAATGTCCATCAATAGATGACTGGATAAGGAAAATGTGGTATATATACATTATGGAATACTACTCTGCCATAAAAACAAATGAAATTCTCCCATTTACAACAACATAGATGAGCTTGGAGAAACTTATGTTGAGTGAAATAAGCAAAGCACAGAGGGATAAATACCACATGTCCTCACTCATAATTGGGATCTAAGAGAGAAAGAAGGAGGGAAAGGAAGACCACACAGGGGTATGTTGGACTTCCAGAGGGAGAGAGCCCTAGGGATACGAAGTGCAGTGGAGGAAAGGGGAATGGGGAGGGTGGTCTGGGATAATTGGGTGGGGAACACAGTGTATAATCGCAGTTTGTAGTAATGGGCATGCTGCCTGTATGGATCTGGCCACCACATCTTGGGCACGACTGGTGACGATCAGCTTTGTATCTCGTGAAAATTCATAACCAATAAAAAAATGTATTATGCAAAAAAACCCCCACAATTATATATCATCTCACTCAAGTTAGAATGGCTATTACCAAAAAGACAGAAAATAACAAATGCTGGTGAGGATGTGGAAAAAAGGGAACTCTCTGCACTGCTGGTGGGAATGTTAATTGATACAACCATTGTGGAAACCACTATGGAGATTCCTCAGAGAACTAAAAGTTGAACTACCCTCTGACTCAGCAATCCCACTTCTAGGTATATACCAAAGGAAATGTAGTCAATATATGCAAGAGACACAGGCATTCCCACGTCCATTTCAACACTATTCACAATACCCAAGAAATGGAATCAACCTAAGTGCTCATCAATGGATAAGTGGATTTAAAAGCTGTGGTATTTATACACAATGAAATAGTATTCAGCTATAAAAAAGTGAAATCTGGTCATTTGCAACAACATGGATAGAACTGGAAAGCATCATGTTAAGTGAAGTGAACCAGGCACAGAAAGACAAATACCACATGATCTCACTCACATGTGGGACCTAAAAAAAGAAAAAGTGGTTCTCCTAGAAGTAGAGAGTAGAGTGATGATTACCAGAGTCCAGGAGGGGAGGGGAGGCAGGATGGAGGGGGAGTGATGAACTAATGGGTACAAAGCTATGCTGTCTACCCCGAGTGAATCATTGTACAGTTTGTGCATGTATTGAAACAATACACTGTACCGCACAATATTTACAAGAAAGTGTTCAAATTTTAAAAGAGCAATTTTTAAAAAAGAAAGACCCATGTTTTAATAGATTAGAGTTAAAGATACCAGTGTAAACTCATATATAGATAAGATGGTTCTATAGAAATATTTAGTTATTTATAAATATATATCGCATATATAAACATACATACACATAAGACACACACATTTTGCTACTCTGTCAGCTGAGAGGGTCTAAAAGCAACAACACCCCTTCGCAATAAGGACACCTAGCACTCAGATCTTGATTTCCAGTACCATTCTCTAGTAAAAGGAACCGGGGCTCCTTGGAGAAATGGCTGACTGTGGGACTGAGGCAGAAAATATCCAAGACGAACTTGGAGAATCTTATAGTGCCAGGAGGTAAGAAAGTGCTCAAAAACCACACAGTAAGGAGAGTATGTCAAGGGACATAGGAGCCAACTGAAAGTCTTCCCAACGGCCAAAGAACCTTCTACAGATCTTCACAGCTCTCCCTCTGCATGTAGCCCTCTTCTCCGTGTACTCTGCCTGTGAATTCTAGCCACTTTGGCCTTCCTGAATACTAAGGTCAGTCTCTTCAACTCAGAGGGATTGTTGAGCTCTGTTTAGGTTTCCCTGCCCTTTGCGTCAGCCTGGAAACTCTCCAGAAGTGAGTTTGGACAATCTCAGTGCTCACCTCATGTTTCGCTGTGCTCAGGGATCACTGTCCTGAGTTGCCTGTTGTCCAAGGTCTGAAGATCATGTAGCATATTTTCATCCAGTTATTAGTTGTTCGAAGAGGGAAGATAAATTTGGTCCTAGTTACTCTATGATGGTCCAGAATGGAAGTCTATAGCACACTGTGTTAATTATGGAGCTTTATAATATGTTTTATTATTCAGTAGGGCTAGGTCCTTCCCCCATGGTGTTCTTATTTTTGTGGGTTTCCTCAGCTATTATTTGTTTGTTCTCCATATAAACTATATATTTCACTTATTTAGCTACAGAGAAAAATGGGTGGTATTATTTTTACTGATATTGCATTAAGTTTATAAATTTATTTCATATTATTTACATTAATTTATAAAGAAAAATTATATATTTAAATGATATATCCAAGAACATAGAAGGAATGTTCATTTTCTAAAGTCTCCTGTTTCTTTTAGGTGTCTTTAAACAGTTTTCTCATATAGATTTTGGATATATTTTGTTAAGTTTATGCCTAAATATTTTATTTTAATTTACCTTATTTTTCGACATAAATTGTATCATCTCTTCTATTTTATCTTCTAACTGGTAGTTGTTTGTATATTGATTTTTAAACTGATTTACAATCTTCTTCTTTGCTAATGAATTCTCTTGTCATTTGTACTAATTTCTCCATTAATTCTTTTGGGGTTTTCAGATATGTAATTATATCATCTGCAAATAGAAGTAACTTTAGCAGTTCTTATTTTCCAATTTTTATGCCTCAGATTGCTTAATACCTTCAACAAAATGTTGAACAGTAGTGGAGATAGTGAGTTTCTTATTTGTTCTTAACTATACAAGGATAATAACTGGTATATGTATGATGTAGGCTTCTGACTTTTGACTTACATATCAAATATAGTTTTATCATATTAAAGAAAAAATTAGCAATTCCTGTATTACTGGGAATTTTTAAAAAATAAATGGGTATTTAATTTTATTAAATGTCTTTTTCTGCATCTACAGAGATGATCATATGATTTTTCTCCATAACTCTTTAAATATAATAGATTATATTAACAAATTTCCTAATATTCCTTCACTTTTGCTACCCTGGAGTTAATCTCACTTGGTCATAATTCAAATTATGTTTATTTATGTTTTTCATCACTACTGAACCCATAAACATTAAAAAGGTAATAAAGATATTATGAATAGCTCTGTGATCACAAATTTGATAACCTAGATGAAATGGGTCAAGTCTTTGAAAGACACTGCTGTGGTCTGAATGTCCCCCAAAGCTCATGTTGGAGTTTGATCCCAATTGTAGCAGTGTCTTTTTAATACCCTTTTAAGTGGGAGATCTAATTGTTCTGTTTGAAAGGTGGGACACTTAAGGGGTGATTGGATCATGGGAACTATGCTTTCATGAATGGATTAATAGGTTAATGGTTTAATGGGTTATCAGGCAGTATACTGGGGGCTTTGTAAGGAGAACAAATAAGCATCTTAGAATGCTCCTGCTTAGCCCTTGTTATTCTGTGTTGCCACAGGACTCTGTACGGAGTCCTCACTAAGAAGACCCTCTCCAAATGTGCCACTTGACCTTGGACTTCTTAGCCTCCAAAACTGTAAGAAATTCTGTCTCTTTGTACATTACTCAGTTTCAGCTATTCTTTTATAAGCAACAGAAAATGAACCAATACATACATCTTACCAAAACTTAAGCAAGGAGAAATAAAAAAGGTAATGCTGTTTTTGTTCATTTTGTTCCTAGTACTTAGAAAAACCCTGGCACATTGTAGATCATTTTTGAAATACAAATGCTTCCATAACACCCTGTATTTCATCAATCATGGAATTTGTTGATTTTATTTTTAGGATTAATTTAGTGCCAACATTTCCTAGTGGAATTCCATGAGTGCAGTGATTATATCTATCCTATTCACCATTATATCCTCAGCACCTATCACAGTATGTGTTAATTGAATAGACGAACAAAAAAGCCAAGGGTGTTCAAAGCCTGTTTAGCTTATTACTACCATTCTTCCTTATATGTTATTCTATGATAGCTCTTTGCAATACTGGAATGCAGTTATTTGCTTACATAGCTATCTCTCTGATACGGTGAGCTTCTAATCCTTAACACCTGTTACACAGTTTGACTTTTTCTTTAACTAATTACTAAATAGATAAATAAGTAAACAAATATATCTTCTAAAAAAACATGGTTATAATAAGAATATGAAGTTGATTTCCTCTAAATGCTTTATTATGTAATTGGCATTGGTGGTAATAGAGTTTGAACATGTTGTCCCCTCCAAAACTCATGTGGAAACCTGATCCCCCATGTGGCAGTGCTGGAAGCTGTTTGAGTCAACTCATGTGACAGTGCTGGAAGCTGTTTCAGTCATGGGGGCAGATCCCTCATGAATGGATTAATGTTCTCCCTAGGTGGGGGGATTAATGAGTAAGATCTCACTCTATTAGTTCCCACAAGAGCTGGNATTTTTCTCATATAGATTTTGGATATATTTTGTTAAGTTTATGCCTAAATATTTTATTTTAGTTTACCTTATTTTTCGACATAAATTGTATCATCTCTTCTATTTTATCTTCTAACTGGTAGTTGTTTATATATTGATTTTTAAACTGATTTACAATCTTCTTCTTTGCTAATGAATTCTCTTGTTATTTGTAGTAATTTCTCCATTAATTCTTTTGGGGTTTTCAGATATGTGATTATATCATCTGCAAATAGAAGTAACTTTACCAATTCTTATTTTCCAATTTTTATGCCTCAGATTGCTTAATTCCTTCAACAAAACGTTGAAGAGTAGTGGAGATAGTGGTTTTCTTATTTGTTCTTAACTATACAAGGATAAGAACTGGTATATGTATGATGTAGGCTTCTGACTTTTGACTTACATATCAAATATAGTTTTATCATAATCATATTAAAGAAAAAATTAGCAATTCCTGTATTATTGGGAATTTAAAAAAATAAATGGGTATTTAATTTTATTAAATGTCTTTTTCTGCATCTACAGAGAAGATCTTATGATTTTTCTCCATAACTCTTTAAATATAATAGATTATATTAACAAATTTCCTAATATTCCTTCACTTTTGCTACCATGGAGTTAATCTCACTTGGTCACAATTCAAATTATGTTTATTTATGTTTTTCATCACTACTGAACCCATAAACATTAAAAAGGTAATAAAGATATTATGAATAGCTCTATGATCACAAATTTGATAACCTAGATGAAATGCGTCAAGTCTTTGAAAGACACTACTGTGGTCTGAATGTCCCCCAAAGCTCCTGTTGGAGTTTGATCCCAATTGTAGCAGTGTCTTTTAACACCCTTTTAAGTGGGAGATCTAATTGTTCTATTTGAAAGGTGGGACACTTAAGGGGTGATTGGATCATGGGAACTATGCTTTCATGAATGGATTAATAGGTTAATGGTTTAATGGGTTATCAGGCAGTATACTGGTGGCTTTATAAGGAGAACAAATAAGCATCTTAGAATGCTCTTGCTTAGCCCTTGCTATGTGGTATTCTGTGTTGCCACAGGACTCTGTACGGAGTCCTCACTAAGAAGACCCTCTCCAAATGTGCCACTTGACCTTGGACTTCCTAGCCTCCAAAACTGTAAGAAATACAGTTCCAGCTATTCTGTTATAAGCAACAGAAAATGAACCAATACATACATCTTACCAAAACTTAAGCAAGGAGAAATAAAAAAAGTAATGCTGTTTTTGTTCATTTTATTCCCAGTACTTAGAAAAACCCTGGCACATTGTAGATCATTTTTGAAATACAAATGCTTCCATAACACCCTGTATTTCATCAATCATGGAATTTGTTGGTTTTAATTTTAGGATTAATTTAGTGCCAACATTTCCTAGTGGAATTCCATGAGTGCAGTGATTATATCTATCCTATTCACCATTATATCCTCAGCACCTATCACAGTATGTGTTAATTGAATAGATGAACAAAAAAGCCAACGGTGTTCAAAGCCTGTTTAGCTTATTACTACCCTTCTTCCTTATATGTTATTCTATCATAGCTCTTTGCAATACTGGAATGCAGTTATTTGTTTACATAGCTATCTCCCTGATATGGTGAGCTTCTCATCCTTAACACCTGTTACACAGTTTGACTTTTTCTAATTACTACATAAATAAATAAGTAAACAAATATATCTTCTAAAAAAACATGGTTATAATAAGAATATCAAGTTGATTTCCTCTAAATGCTTTTTTACATAATTGGCATTGGTAGTAATAGAGTTTGGACGTGTTGTCCCCTCCAAAACTCATGTGGAAACCTGATCCCTCATGTGGCAGTGCTGGAAGCTGAGTCATGGGGGCAGATCCCTCATGAATGGATTAGTGCTCTCCCTAGGTGTGGGGATTAATGAGTAAGATCTCAATCTATTAGTTCCCACAAGAGCTGGTTGCATAAAAGACCCTGGCACCTCCCCTCTCTCTCTCTTTCTTCCTCTCACCATGTGATCTGCTTGTATCTGCTGGCTGCCTGCTACTTTCCCCCATGAGTAGAAGCAGCCCGAGGCCCATGCCAAATGCAGCTGTCCCGGAATTGTAAGCCAAATAAACCTCTGTTCTTTATAAATTACCCAGTCTCAGGTATTTCTATTATAGCAACACAAACGGACTAATACAGGTAGAAAAAGGGAAAGTGTTGTGTATTGACAGGTGTATAGATACTAAAGATGTAAGAGATAATTTAGTTGTTTGGTCCTGTAGTGTATGAGTGCAATTTCTTTTCCTACAAACGTGAAATAATGTACTTAATCCTAGGACATTTTTATTTTCAAAGCCGAAAAGGAGTCTTTTCCAATTTTCATTTCTGAGTTATTTCTGACAAATTGCAAAAAGATTTTTAGACAGCAGATAATAAAATCACATATTCAATACATAGTAGTTAGAGTGTTGTTCAGCAAATATCTGTATCTCCCAGCCTCCTGGGCTCATGGTAGCATTGTATTTCTCTGCCCCCCTGTGTTTGGGAGGGCCCATGTGACTATTTCTGGCAATGAGTTCCAAGTGAAATAAAGTCTACCACTTCGGTTCTGCTGATGTTTAGTTGCCCGTATAAAACATTCCAGGGCCTCTTTTGTTCTGCTATTGGGATCGGCAATGTTTCCAATAAAGCTGCTCCGTCACCGTAATCCCAGAATGAGAATGATGCTGAACAGGGGCTCCAGCCAGCTCTCAGTGGATATGTGGCATGAGCAAAAAATAAATCTTTATAGTTTTAAGCTACAGAGACTTTCAGTTAACTTATCACCACAGAATAACCCAGCATTTCCTGAATGATGCAAAATGGAAGCATTAAAAACATGAAAACAGATAAGAACTGTGCAATAGGTAGGTAAACCATTGGAACATCGAATATAGATCAAAGATGTATCTGTATTTGAGCACATTTAATTCCTGACCTTCCTGGATGCCAAGGCAAAGGTGAAACTTGCTGAGTTAACTTTTCATGTATAGTACTTACAAGCGTATTGGTTCATTTCTATTAAAAGTCTTTCCCAACCGTACTCAAAATTTAGTATTTGAATTTATACTACAGTAGGAAACATTCTGAAGGGCCAACTATTCGATAAGAATTTTTCAAAATGAATATTCTATCTTTAGCCACAGTAGTGACTACCAAGCATGGACACCCGTACATATTTGTGATTTCTACTTACCAAGCTGAAAGTGCATAGGCTCTGCAGCCACACATACTTTGTGCTTAATCTCTACTAAACACTAGATGTAACTGTCTAGCTGTGTGACCTAGTAAACAGATATAATAACAGATATTTTGCAGACTAATTTTAAGGACAGAAAATATCCATCAAAGATCCAGCACATAATAAACATTAAATAGTCTTAGTACTATTATTACTTTTATCTGTATAAATATAAATAAAATACGAAGGTACTTTAAAAAAATCCATGGAAAATCAGAATTGAAAGATAATACAAGGGCTGGCCCGGTGGCACACTGCTACAGTGCGCCACTTGGGAGCGCGGTGGCGCTCCCGCCGAGGGTTCGGATCCCACACATGCTTCCATAACACCCAGATACAGACTGGTTCCCGCTCACTGGCTGAGCAAGGTGCGGGCGCAACACCGAGGTTTGCGATCCCGTTGCCAGTCCCGGTCCGGTACGGGCGTGACACTGAGGGTTGCGGTCCGTTGCCGGACACGAAAAAAGACAAAAAAAAAGAGAAAGATAATACAAATCTTTCCATGAACTTTTTGAAGTACCATGGTATATATGTAGTACTATGTCAAAGGAAAACATACTCATCGCCTTACAAGGTCTATTAAAATTCTTCAAGCATGACTTTCCGGCTTTTCTCTACTCAGTCTGCATCTTATCACCCATCATTTTCCATCAGAAACCCTCCTGCCTCAGACAAATGAGCATCCTGGGTCTTTCCAGAACTTTCTTTGTGACATCTTTGCTGAGGCTCTTCCTTGCTTTCTCTTTTTTGAGGGATGGAGGGTAACAAAAATGTTCCCAATCTTTAAAGGCTTTTTCTGAACTCCAATATAATTTATTATTGATTCTAGAGAACCCAGTATTGTGTTATTTGTTTTATATATGATTTCCCAAATATTACTAAATTATAACAACAGTAATTTATATTTGCATATATACCCTTAGTCTTCAAGGAAGGGTTTTAGTCCCCAAGAAAATAAATAAATTGGTCCCACTGAATATTGGACTTTAGTTCTGCAATTAAAAAAACAGAATGATCCTCTAATGCAGTGATTCCCCAGCTTAAGTGTGCATGTGAATCATCTAGGGAACTAGTTAAAATATAGTTTGGGGGACCTTATCCATCCCCAGAGGTTTTAATTCTTGTTTGATTAAGGGCCAAGAAATGTGCATTTTTAACAAGCATTCCAAGTGACTTTGGAGCAAGTGAATCACATTTGCAAAACTCCAGCTTAAAGTATGACACACAGAGCTGACCTGAAAGCGAGGTCCACCCATGCCATCAACACATTTGTACAGCATTCATTTACCCTTTTATCATCAAGGGGAGAAGAAGAGTTAGCATTATTAGAACTCTACTATATTCCAGGTGTTTTCAGCCACAATTTCATTTAATTACCCAACAATCCTATCAAATATNTGAATATTCTATCTTTAGCCACAGTAGTGACTACCAAGCATGGACACCCGTACATATTTGTTATTTCTACTTTCCAAGCTGAAAGTGCATAGGCTCTGTAGCCACACATACTTTGTGCTTGATCTCTACTAAACACTAGATGTAACTGTCTAGCTGTGTGACCTAGTAAACAGATATAATAACAGATATTTTGCAGACTAATTTTAAAGACAGACAGATATTTTGCAGACTAATTTTAAGGACAGAAAATATCCATCAAAGATCCAGCACATAATAAACATTAAATAGTCTTAGTACTATTATTACTTTTATCTGTATAAATATAAATAAAATACGAAGGTACTTTAAAAAAATCCATGGAAAATCAGAATTGAAAGATAATACAAATCTTTCCATGAACTTTTTGATCCATGGAAAATCAGAATTGACAGATAATACAAATCTTTCCATGAACTTTTTGAAGTACCATGGTATATATGTAGTACTATGTCAAAGGAAATCATACTCATCGCCTTACAAGGTCTATTAAAATTCTTCAAGCATGACTTTCCGGCTTTTCTCTACTCAGTCTGCATCTTATCACCCATCACTTTCCATCAGAAACCCTCCTGCCTCAGACAGATGAGCATCCTGGGTCTTTCCAGAACTTTCTTTGTGACATCTTTGCTGAGGCTCTTCCTTGCTTTCTTTTTTTTTGAGGGATGGAGGGTAACAAAAATGTTCCCAATCTTTAAAGGCTTTCTCTGAACTCCAATATAATTTATTATTGATTCTAGAGAACCCAGTATTGTGTTATTTGTTTTACATATGATTTCCCAAATATTACTAAATTATAACAACAGTAATTTATATTTGCGTATATACCCTTAGTCTTCAAGGAAGGGTTTTAGTCCTCAAGAAAATAAATAAATTGGTCCCACTGAATATTGGACTTTAGTTCTGCAATTAAAAAAACAGAATGGTCCTCTAATGCAGTGGTTCCCCAGCTTAAGTGTGCATGTGAATTATCTAGGGAACTAGTTAAAATACAGTTTGGGTGACCTTATCCATCCCCAGAGGTTTTAATTCTTGTTTAAGGGCCAAGAAATGTGCATTTTTAACAAGAATTCCAAGTGACTTTGAAGCAAGTGAATCACATTTGCAAAACTTCGGCTTAAAGTATGACACACAGAGCTGACCTGAAAGTGAGGTCCACCCATGCCATCAACACTTTTGTACAGACTCATGAGCATTCATTTACCCTTTTACCATCAAGGGGAGAAGAAGAGTTAGCATTATTAGAACTCTGCTATATTCCAGGTGTTTTCAGCCACAATTTCATTTAATTACCCAACAATCCTATCAAATATGTATTACAATCAGCTCTTTGAAGATGAGGAAACAGGTTCAATGATGTTCACCTTAACATAGTAACAGAGTTCAATTTCAAACTCAGGTCTTTCTGACTCTGGAAACCATGCTTTTCTCATGATATATGTCTCCTATTTGATTAGAGTCAAAGATGACGTTTTTGGACAAAGAGCTAAACAAAATTAAGCAGCTTAGACTGATATCAAACCTGAGCCCTATGAGTTAGGAGGCCTGTGATAATTTTGTTTTCTGTTAGTAGAAGACACCAGCCAATCAAATAGTTGTTTAAGTAATTGTAGTCTTGGAGGAGGAAAATATAAAATAAAATCTCAGATATCTATGTAGCAGTTTGTCCATGAGGAATGAACAAGACTTATGAACAAACTGAATTAATCTCCTTTCTTAGGCTCTATCTATCTGCTTCTCCCTTGGACATACTGTCTTCATCCCCTGATT
>NW_007729373.1:48575-49201 GCF_000696425.1 Galeopterus variegatus | reverse complement strand
AATGAGTGGAAAAATTGATGCAATCTACAATCATAACCAAAATGGGAGTACAAGACTGATGCTGTTTCTCCAGGGAGATTTATTCACTAATGACAGTCTCTCAGGGATCACTGGCACACCAGGTGGTTAGTGGTCTTACCTACCTTTGAATTAAACTTGGAACCAGGAGAGAATATATTTTGCCTCCAGAATTACATTTACCCTACCTGCCATATCCTTTGGTGGCTCTTATTGGAGTTGTGGCCTGATTGTATGTGTTTCCCTCTCTCAGGGCTTTTGGAATCTGACCCTTCTGCAATCTTTCTCCTGACTAGGCTTCTATAGCTGACAACACTTGCTTAATACAAGTCCAGATGAGAAAAGGTATGTTCTGGTTTTGTCTCTTTCTACTCACACCAGCCTAGATAGCCTTGGGTTTTATTCAGTTTTATTTTGTTTTGAGAGAGAAAATGAGGATTCTGAGTTTTGCACAAGATCAGCCAGGGTAAGATGCCTCAATGAACTAAATGAATTCTCATTATGCCAAACCAATGGCTATCGCCTGTTCAACTCAATCCCAGAATTAGATCCAACAGATTCAGTTGTCTAGGAAAAAGGAAGGAATGAGAGAGCAGGTCAAGTTACTA
>NW_007729373.1:45569-47339 GCF_000696425.1 Galeopterus variegatus | reverse complement strand
CATGTATACCCCTTTTTGTTAATTGCATTTCCATTCTACCAACACCTCAGATTAAAACTTCGAACTTTCTTTTAACTCCTTTCTCTGTCTTACATCCATGCTTTGCTCTTGATTCCCACTGCCACTATCCCAGCTAATGTTCTCAGCCTCTCGCCAGTAGCCTTCCAGATGACCTCTCAACTTCCAGTCTCTTCCTCATTAATCCCTGATTATGCTGCCACAATAAATGGTCTAAATCCTGCTCCAATCACTTCACACTCCTTCTGAAAACTTTTTATTTGATCAGACTCCTCAATCTAGTATTCAAGGTTTTCCATATCCTGAACCCAAGTTATTTTTACAACCTGGTTTTCCACTACACCACTTTATATGCTGTGAATAAATTTAAATTTATCAGATTGGTAAGTTTGGCATAGTGAGCTGAGCATGCTTGACTCAGCCATTTCCCATCTCTCTGGCAATAATTGATGATGTGTGTTTTTCATCCTTTTAAACAATGCCCTTCACCATCATTGGTGAAGAGGCTAAGTCTGAGCCTCTTCGCCTGCCGGCACATAAGTCTACCCAGAGGCCTGCATGTCTTAGAGTATTCCTACCACCATGTTATAAGTCTTGGGGGAGTAACAACCACCTAGCAAGAGACCTAGCCTATAAGAAAGTGATTATTTTCTATAGCTGCCACAGGGTCCTGCTTACCCTTTGCACCAGGGAATTGCCAAAGATCGTTTTCAAAACAGAGTACCCAGATACTGCTAAATGTCATCTTGTCAAGGTATCTGATTTTTACCCAGTGAGGGGAGATATGTATATTTCAGCAGGAGGCTAGCCATGGGGTTGAGGACCAAGACAGAAACTCAGCCTAGTTCCTTGAGTTCTTCTTGGAAGAGAGGCATGTTCTGGTGAGGAAGGAATGGACACATTAATGGGATAGGACAAGATAAACTCAGGAATCTCTCTCTGCTAATTCTCTCCTCCAGACCTGAGCTAACTCTCTCCATTTCAGCTCTTTTGAGAAGAGACTTCAGACATGGCCAAATCTCGAGTTGCTTTTCTTCAGATTTCCCAAAGGAGGTTCTGCCCTCTCCGTCCTGTCCACTCTGTACCTACTGGGCCTTCCATACTACCAACCTCATTTCTTGTTACTTATTTAAGCCGATGCTCTCCAGGTGTTCTTACCTCTCTGACCCCTCTTATTCACTGGATGTTACTATCTCATCATCCTCCCTAGATGTAAGGGAGTTGACTTTTATTTTACTATCCACATAATTTCTCTAAAATCTGGAGTTCTGTTCTTATGCAAGAAGATGAATATGTGTATTATGTGGGGAGAGAGGGTAATAGCTACAAGAGTCCTGCAGAAAATAAAAACAGACCACAGAACTTGTTTCAATTCACTATTTCCTACACTTACTTAACAAAACACCCATTTTATGTGTCCCCTGCCTATTCTCCTCCCCCTCCCCAGAACCCCATATAATTCCATATTTATCTTTTTCGATAGGACTAGAACATATACCTAGGTGTGGCCAGAGACTGAGATCTGGCCAATGAGATGCAGGTGAGAGGCTTGTGTGGCAGCCTCTGGGAAATTTCCTTTAATAAGAGCTGGCATGTGCCCTTTGCATTTTTTTTTCTTTGTCTCTTCTTTCATCTTTCTGTGTGAAATTTGAATTTATTTAGTTTCAGCTTGTAGGGCTTTAGGAACAGAGAAGTTTCCAATTTTAGTAATTCTATTTCTTACAAGTTAGATTGGAGGAATCTAAAAGAATT
>NW_007729373.1:43354-44521 GCF_000696425.1 Galeopterus variegatus | reverse complement strand
AGAGAAACCTGCACTCTCATGTTTGTCACAGCACTATTTGCAATAGCCGAGTTATGGAACCAGTCTAAATGTCCATTTATGGAAGACTGGATAAAGAAAATGGGGTATATATACACAATGGAATACTACTCAGCCACAAAAAGAATGAAATGCTGCTATTCTCAACAAAGGGATGAACTTGGAGAAATTTATGTTAAGTGAAATAAGCCAGGCAGAGAAAGCCAGGCATGTCTCATATGTCAGAGCTAAAAAAGAAAGAAAGAAACAACAAACACAATAATACTTTTAACATTCAGCAGGAAAGAACAGAACAGTGGTATTAGAGAGAGAAAAGGGGGAGGTATAGGAGGGTTAGGGAGAAATTGGTTAATGGACACAAAGAATGAGTGCATTTTGTAATGATGAATATGCCAACTATCCTGCTTTGATCATCACATATTATATACAAATACTGATAGTCAACTCTGTACCCCACAATATGTATAATCAATTACATTTCAATTTAAAAAAACAAACAAAACAAACCTCTAGCAGAGACAAATACAATCATGCCTGGATGGTAAAACCCAGGCAAAAATGTATGTTGACAATTTCAAAGACATTTCTATTTCTATTTTATAAACAAGCTTAAACCAGCTTATTTTTCAAAGATTTACTTAAGTCATGTGAACTAGAAAGGCATTTGGGTCAAAAATTTGATTGAGCGCTCATTTATGTAAGCCAATTAAAAGTCCTTAATGGATTTCTGGCTGACTGTGCCAGAGTTCATCATGCAGACATAACATGCAACACATTAAATGTACATATGTGTAAATATATGTAAACATATATACATGCATGTAAATAAAGACTTTATAGCTTTCATTTTAGTCATGAGACAGTAATATGAAATAACCAGTTTATAAAAGACAGTTGGGTCTAAATCATTTTTCAGACCAAATGGGGCCTGTTCATATGGTTACATTTTATTTGTCCTAATAGGTAGTCTAATGAAGGCGGTTGGGGCAAATTCTGGGTAAAGCAGTTTGATTTTTAAAGAAAAAATTTTTCCTTTTTTTTTTTCTTTTTTAGTTTCAAATGAGTTTAAGGTTAAATTTTTTTTTTTTCCCCAGTGTTTACATTTTAGTTAGGTTTGGCTGAATTGTATAAGAAAACAAAATCTCTACG
>NW_007729373.1:38932-42858 GCF_000696425.1 Galeopterus variegatus | reverse complement strand
TTTTTCCTTTTTTTTTTTCTTTTTTAGTTTCAAATGAGTTTAAGGTTAAATTTTTTTTTTTTCCCCAGTGTTTACATTTTAGTTAGGTTTGGCTGAATTGTATAAGAAAACAAAATCTCTACGATTTTTCCTTTTTTTTTTTCTTTTTTAGTTTCAAATGAGTTTAAGGTTAAATTTTTTTTTTTCCCAGTGTTTACATTTTAGTCAGGTTTGGCTGAATTGTATAAGAAAACAAAATCTCTACGTAACCTTGAATTTTTGGCAACAAGTTTATCTTTAGTTTGCGAGTCTGGTCTAAAACCATTAATTTAAAAGTCTTTTAAGACTTAAAAAAAAAGTCTTGGCTGGATGTCTGAAGCAGTGAGTTTTACCTCAACACCTGCAGAAGAGTCAATACGGTAAGCAGAGAGCAGAGATAGTTAACTCTGTGCTGTAGTCTCTTAGTTTTGGGTATTAAGCAAAACAGGTTTGGAGAGTTAGAGTGGTCACCCCATGGGCTTCTATCTAAAACCTGCACAAGAATGGACCTTACCTGTAGAATGCATAGCTGGAATGCCTGATATGTCTTAATGTTTGACAGTCTGTTTTGTAAAACCAGTGGGGGTGTTAGACGGGGCTGCAGAATTACCAAGTGGAAAAACGGGGGATATGGGGGGAGGCAATTTGGAAGGAGAGAAGGGTAGCGACAAAGAGGGATAGACTGGGGGCGTTGGCAGCGGACTGCAGCGGAGCAAAGCGAGACATGCAACAGCTGCAGCCTCTCCAGTTTAAATTTTAAAGTCTGATTCAGGAGAGTTCTCCAGGTTATGTTTTGAACGTTCATAGTACCAATTTAAAAACAAAACAAAATGTTTTTGAGAGACCCGGAGGACTCTCTTTTAAATATGCATGCAACTAATTTAGTTATATCAAAAGTTTCTCTTATGGCCAACAAAGTTTGAGTCACTTTTAGTCAAATTTACCCAAGATTTCAAATATTCACAGGAATTTTTCTCATAAAGATGAATTATATAAAGCGCTGCAGTCCTTGATGGCCTGTCATCAGCTACTCCTCCTTTGACATTCACCTCGTAGGGGAATACTGAGCACAATAGTTCTCACCCCGTAAGATAATCCTTCCGAATATAGTAGTCCGCACCCTGTACAGGGATCCTTCTGAACGCTATAGCATCAACTTCATAGGGGAATCCTGAGTGTCTCCCCTGCGAGAGTCGTTGCACTTAAACCTGAATGGGTGCACGCCTTTTATAAGACCTGCACCGAAGAACGGATGGGCAGGTACCCCTCTTACGGAAAACACAGCTTCCATTTCTCAACCTAAAAACGGGAGATCTGGATGCTGTAGGACTCACCCACATTCCTCTCCGCCAAGGCCAAGAATGACTTGAACTCCAAATGGTTTCTGCTGGCACCTAGCATACACCGAGGCAATGTGGGGGAAGAAGTCAGAGGTCCCTCCACATTCCTCCGTTGCAACCATGAATGTTAACAAAAGAGGACCACAGGATCCACTAAAACGAAAAGGGAGACTTTATTTTCCAGAAAAAGGAAAAAAGGAAAAGGAGACAATCTTCAGATTGGGGAACACATGCCATCACTCGACCAGAGACAAGCATTCTGGTGAACAAAGGAGGGGGTCAGGTGGACTCGTTTAAGGTCCATGTAGAATTCCCAGCTATAGCTGATTTGGCCTTATCTTCCGAGAGTTGCCTTTGTTTAGTTACAGAATAGAAAACTTCATAACAAGGAGAAACATACTAGCAGGCTGAGAAATACGTCTGCCTTTTCCTCTCCACTGCAGCCATATGGTTCTGTTTAAACAATCCAAATATCTCTTTTAACCACCGTGATGGCTTTTCTCTGCCCTTTGGGATACATTTTAACAAAGGATGGCTCCAGGGCCTTGAGAAAAATATTCCTGGGTTGTAAAATTGACAAGAGGATTATTTACCTTTTTAAAAAATTTACAGACATCTCTAAGGGGTAGAAAAAAATGTAGAATTACAAGTCTTCTAAAGAAAATGCTCTAAAATAAGGAAGGGAGGAAAGTCTTACTTTTTGCACCAGGAAAAATTAGTTTTTCTCTTTTTTTCTGTTGTAAGCATCATTGGGCAACTTAACCTATCTGTGCCTAGATTTACTCATTCAAAATTGGGGGGTTAAAAATAGTACTTGTCTCAAAGTGTTCTTTCATTTATTGCACAAGTACTTTTAGTATCCATTGTGTGACAGATGCACCTCCAGATGATGAGGATACTGTCACACAGAAAATGAAGGGAAGACCAGTAGCCAGAAGCCTGTCTCCCAGTCCAGTTCAGTGCTTCTGTCACTTCTTGAAAAATAATTCTATTCTCACTTCTATTCCCTCATTTATATTTCTTTTCATCAGAGACTGGAAAGATCTTTCTGGTTGGTAGCATGAATAGTAGATTAAAGGATCATTCTTGGATGTAGATGAATTATAGAAATGTCATTGAAGCTTTATAGAGCAGGATTGATCCAATAAAAAAGGGAGGGGGAGCACTCCGAGGGTCCCAGGGCAGGAGTCGAGGGCCAGACCCCTTTGCCTGGATGTAGGCAAGAAACAGAGCACACCTGGGTCCTAGGCAGGATTTGAGCGCAGCATTCCAAGGAGCACACCAAAAACACCACTTCCTCCCGGGTGGCCCATGACAGCCACTGCCACAGCCACAGCTGCTGCAAAAGCGGCTCGACACCACAGCAGTAGCCACAGCTACTGTGCAGGTGGCCTGCTGGACACCTGACTGCCGTGGCACAAGGTGAGTCACCAGCAGAGACTGGAAAAAGAAGAAGACGTCTTTCTCCTCAAAGCCCACTCCAGTGTAATAGAAGCCCCTGCTTTATTTCTGATTTTAGTAATTTCTGTCTTTCTTTTTTTTTCATGGTCAGTCTAGATAAAGGTTTGCAAATTCTGTTGGTCTTTTTAAAGAATAATTTTTTTTAAAGACTATTAATCAATCTACAGACTACCACTGATGTAAATATTTTAATCAAACATTAGCTTTACATAATTCCTTTAGGGTATAATAATCTTTATATGTATTGTGTAACTTGATAAATATGTAACTATCGTTCATGTTCTTTGACAGACTTTGTTATGGGAGATTGAAATCAAGCTCAAAACTCATTTCTCAAAAAAAAAAAAATAAATTAATTTAAAAAATAAAAAAACGGGAGCGGATGCTTTGGATTTTTGAGTCCCACTTGTTGTTTAATAAACAAAGAATAAAACTGAGACAGGATAGGGTGAGGCCTGTGAACCAAACTGACTCCATTTTACCTGAAGAGGACATTATATAACTATTCCACTCCTCAGTCATGAGACCCCCAGGGCACATGATTACTCCATGGTCCTGATAAAAGTGACTGAAAGAGACCAGTTGGGCCTAACCACCCTGATAAAATAAACTGAGATAGGAGGGGAACAGATGTTTACTGAGTTGCAAATCCTCTTCCCGAAGGCTTGTTAAAATATAACTGTTTTGTTTAAAACTTACTATTATCTACCCATTCTTTCTTTTCCTGTAATTGTAAAAATTAAATTACAGATTACTCTTAAGACCCCTTTTGTTACATGCAAGATGCTCCTGGAACTGACCTCTGTCATGACCACTGAAAAAATATCAGAAATCATCAAAGCAAGATGCCTACATCAATTAAGGAACTGCTTGCCTTTAAAAACCCTACCCCAATTTCCCTTGCGGAGACAGATTTTTGATTGCTGGCTCCCTTTTGCATAAGTCTATCTTCTTTTAATAAAGCATTTCTTGCCTTAAATTCTGCTGGGTACTTTGTTCATTTCTATGATATTGAGACCCAAGAGCCTAATTTGGTAACAAAACTACCACTTATGGCAAAGACTTCTAACCAGCAATGTGCATAGATAGAGCAAAGTGACTCTTGCC
>NW_007729373.1:36896-38198 GCF_000696425.1 Galeopterus variegatus | reverse complement strand
AGACTGAGATAACTTCTGAGCCAAACAACTGCTGTAATTGTGGAGGGAGAGGAAAAGTTGTACTTTAGGGACTGATACTCTGCGGAGAGTTTCCTTTTCTGTGACAGAGCAGCAACTTTGAAAATTCAAGACTTGGTGATAGTTTATGTTAGCCAAGAGCCCTACAAATCCATATGGTGCACATATGGCATGGGGAGCCTCACCTTACCAGAAGGACCACCCCAGGGCTTGACTACACCATAGCTATCAAGGTGGGAGAGCAGTAAATCTGATAATTATTTTATTTACTTTAAAGTGTCATATAAATTTCCTTCAGAAGCACAAATTTTGCTTTTTCTCTTACTAAGCAAATCTTGCTTTTCTTTGACTAAGCAAGGGAATTTATGTATGAAAGGATCTGTGAGCTTGAGGACATTGATTCTTCTTCTGATCTTCAGAAGGTATGTATGTGGGTCAGAAATATGATGGGGACTAGTTCCAGCAGATGTGACTCCAGAAATGCTTGAGCATCTTTGTTCCTGTGTTCAGGATCTGGAACCGTAAGTGACCTCTGGGGTGGGTCCTCTCCTAAGGTGTTTTTTTTTTTTTCTTTCTTTCTTTCTTTTTTTGCTTTCATCTAAAAATCAGTAATATACAGGAGCTTTTCGGGTTTCTAGGAAAAAGTCTTTTTTTTTTTTTTTTAGCCTCCATTTTCACCTGCATTATGACTCTGTCAGCATTGTTAGGTTTCATAAGATTTTTTCACTTCATTTTCATGCATTTCTACATTTTGCACATGGGCTAATTTTGTCTTTACCCATTAAGTTGTTAATTCCTCGTGTATGTGAGTGTGTGTGTGCGTGCACGCGTGCATGAATTTATCTTGGTTTTCTTTCTACCTCCATCTTTAAAGTCTCTCAATATCACGCACGCGTGCATGAATTTATCTTGGTTTTCTTTCTACCTCCATCTTTAAAGTCTCTCAATATAATATATAATATTTCTTTCTGACTGAATAATATGAATAATATCAAAGAAGGGAGAGGTAATTGCTCTCCCAATTTATTTTTAAAATCATTATTAGAACATATTTTAAAAGATATGCTTTTCATTCAGAATAATGATTTCAAAAATAAGTTGGGAGAGCAGTCACCCTTTCCTCCTTTTATATTGTTCATATTATTCAGTCATGAAGAAAAGGAAGTGACTTATTAGATGTCTCATAAGTTGATTCTAAATCTTATTCAGAGGTGTGGAAACTTAGGAAGGTGAAAAGAGGGTCAAAAAATGAGAAACTATAGACAGAGATAAGAAAAAAAAAAA
>NW_007729373.1:34082-36468 GCF_000696425.1 Galeopterus variegatus | reverse complement strand
GGGCTAATTTTGTCTTTACCCATTAAGTTGTTAATTCCTCGTGTATGTGAGTGTGTGTGTGTGCGCGTGCACGCGTGCATGAATTTATCTTGGTTTTCTTTCTACCTCCATCTTTAAAGTCTCTCAATATAATATATAATATTTCTTTCTGACTGAATAATATGAATAATATCAAAGAAGGGAGAGGAAATTGCTCTCCCAATTTATTTTTAAAATCATTATTAGAACATATTTTAAAAGATATGCTTTTCATTCAGAATAATGATTTCAAAAATAAGTTGGGAGAGCAGTCACCCTTTCCTCCTTTTATATTGTTCATATTATTCAGTCATGAAGAAAAGGAAGTGACTTATTAGATGTCTCATAAGTTGATTCTAAATCTTATTCAGAGGTGTGGAAACTTAGGAAGGTGAAAAGAGGGTCAAAAAATGAGAAACTATAGACAGAGATAAGAAAAAAAAAAACCTGAAAATATTTGATAAGAACATCAGGGTACAGAGGTATATTCAGGACATTCATTTTTTGACAGATTCCAGTACTCTGATTAAATATTTGATCAATTCTTATTCCAAACCTGTTAGTTTATAGAGCTATTCTTGCTATTAAGGCCTGTTGTTTGTTTCACTATGGGCTATGCATTTCAGATCATGTAATGCTTTGTTTAATGCATCAGTACAGACCTTAGTCTTCCCATTTAGCAAGGAAGAAAACTGAAACTGAGAAGCAATAACCAATATTCCTAAACTTATGAGGTTACCTAATACTAAACCTGGGTACAAGCCTAGATTTATGCAGGTTCATATTGCTAGAGACCTTCAAGATGAAGATAAATCTAAGGCATCCTCTAATGATTGGTAGGAAGTGGAGGGGGAGAAGGCTATAGAAAGACATTCTAAATAAATAGAACATATACCAATCCTGGGGGTTAGATCAAACATATTTTGGGGAAATCATTCATAGTTTGGTGTAAGTCCTAGGTGAGAAATAAGGTTGGACAGGTTAATTGTAAAAACGTAAAATCCAGGCCCAAACCCAGCTTGGACTGATAAAGATCAAAACAGCTCTGCTGTTAACAAGGTTGGGAGAACAAGATACAGGTAAATTTGGTTGCAAAGTTTGCTGGAAACATTGATTAAACAGCAGCTGTAAAATGCCATAGTGGCCCCCTGCTTGAGTGATGACACTTACCAGTGTAGCCCCAACCCATTCTGCTACACCCATTCCTGCTATACCCAAACATTATTGGGGATCTCTAATTTATAAACTGCCCTCATCTCGTGACAGTATGCAACACCTTGTTACTTTACCTCTCCTAATCTCTCTCAAGACATATCAATACATTCAGAACGGATCCAGGCTTCTCTGGGAGGCTACTCATATTAGTCAGTGAGAAGTCAAATCTCTCCTAATGACCCTCATAGAGCAGCATTCCATGTTCCGTCTAGTGCACCCTCCCTGGTTGCATCCCGTCAATGTATCTGATTTTTATTTATTTATTTATTTCAGACAAGGCTTATTCCTGGAAGTCTTTGGCTGATTAAACATCAACAGTTGAGGTCCTATAGTGAATTGATGTTGAGGACTTGGAAAACCCACTAAAAATTTGTAAGCAGTAAAATCACAGAACCAGTTTGGAGTTTTAAAAGACAACTCTGGAATATTAAGGAATATGAATTAAAGATATAAAAATTGAAAACAGGAATCAAACCAGGAATTGTTATACTAATCAAAATGAGAGATATGTAGGTATAATGAACAGAAGAAAAAGTACTACAGAAGATAAAATATTGTTAAATTTGAGAGATGTTAAGTTAAAGCAACAAGGTTGTATAAGTGTCTATACGTTGGGTGTGGAAGAAGTAGAGGGGTTAAGGACAAACCACAGATTTTTGGAAATGGCTGATGTGGGTATGATTGAATTAAGTAGAAAACACAGGGAGCCATTCAGTTTGGGGAATTCTTAGTTCAATTCAGCCTATGCTAAAACTTAAAATACATGGAATATATAAGAATTTGAACATGAGATCAGAAAAAAAAATATCTGTCTTGCAAATTTAGATTTTTGTATTCTCTTCTGCATAAGGTCACATAGAATGTTCCACAAATTGTGGCACAAGGAGAAAAATATAGTTCTTTGGACAAAAATCTGCTTCATTACATATACCATGACTGTTCTTTATCCACCAGAAATGTGCTATGATATGGTGTTTCTTTTGCAGATGTTATCATCACTGGTGATTTCTTCGGACAGTCTTTCCTGGATCTCAAGTTTTTCTACCCATAAGTTAGAAATGGTTTTGAAAATTATCAAGGGAACAATATTGTTCTTTTTAACTGGGCCTGGCATTCTGGGGAATATTTTGGTTTTTGTTAATTATATGTGCAT
>NW_007729373.1:30790-32598 GCF_000696425.1 Galeopterus variegatus | reverse complement strand
AAAAAAAATAATGCAAGTAAGAATTGCTTAAATACATAAAGATATATTATCATACAGTAAACCTGGTGACCAGTGCCCTGATCTGACACAGAGTTCATAGAAAGCTAGAGGGACTCAGACCTCTTCTCATTCTCTGCCCTGCCACCCTCAAGAAGTGGCTTTAGAGGCTAGGTTCTGTCCCTATGCCTCTGCCACACTGTCTGTGCCAATAAACTCCTTCTAGCCTGATTTNCACAGAAGCCTAACAATTCCAGCCAGCACATGCCCAGTCGTGAGTTGTTCCTGGCTGATGCCTATGTCAGCTCCAGGGGATTTCTATGATCTAATTCTATCTCGCCTTACAAACACATCCAAAGTCACAGCCTCCAAGGGCACACTTCTATCTTTTCTTTGGGACTGCTACCGACAAGGGGGCTTTGGGAACTTCTTGCAAACTCAAGTAACCCAATGGCTGGAAGTAGAAGATTAATCATCCTTAGATACCGTGATTCTTAAAGGACCCATTTTTACTCCCCAGCCTGCTATTGACCCTCTTCTGGCAGCTTTTTTTGCGGCCCAAGGTTTTCATATCCTACGTACTAAATTTAACAGAGGTGGAACTTCAATAGACAGACCCAAAGGGAGAATGGTGCCACAAGATTCCCATGCCTCCCAGGAAACAAATCCCCAATATTTCATCTCAGCAAATATTGGCACCTACTTGCCACCAACACTGGGAGTTTTCTGGATTTGTGGACATTGGGGATACCTTTACTTACCTCCCAGTTAGGTGGGTGCATGTTCACTGGGCTGTATCACTCCTGACATCACCATAACCTGGGATAATACAAGCCTCCCCTTTCCCATGAGGGCTGGAAGCAAACTCCACAAAAGAGCTGCTTCTGTAGCACCCTTAGTCCTTTTCCTAGTGGACTAACAGGAACCTCCTGGGCCATAATGGGTGAAGTGTCAATTGGGCTACCACACAGACTGTCCCAACAGATAGCTGTTGTATTACATTAACCAGTCTGGCAAAGTCCAAGAAAATATCCAAAATATTCTTGAAAAGGCTGCAAACCTAAAACTCAACCAGCTGAATGGTCTAAGGACTCATGGCTATTACCCATTTTGCTCCCCATGCTAATTCCCTTTATAACAATTCTCCTCTGCTATCCGTGGGTCAAACTTCTACAACAATTGTCCCAGCTCCTCCGCACAACCATCCAGACAATGCTGATGATGAGAGATGCCCCTTATCATCTCCTCCAGCCTCAAGGACCGTGACGAGGAAAACCCCGAGATCATTAGCGCCTTGTCACCCCTTTGTCATCTTGAAGAAGTTACAGAAGATGGACTTTCATCAGTATACCCAGTCTGGGGGGCTCCCTAATAATAACTCACATCCTTTCTTGTTTACCAAGCACAAAAGGGAGGAAAATTAGGTTCAGGTAGGACTACTTAAGATGGCATCACCCAAAGATACTCTACAATAGCAGTTCCCTCTCTATGGGACGTCTCTGTAAAATAAAAAGACAAAGGAACTCATAACCACAACAGATCTCCATGCCATTGGTCCCCTCTGAAACCCTACTTTACATACTAAGGGAACCAATAATTTCAAACCCCCGAATCACCTAATTAACATAAGGCCTCAACAACTCCCATTGGATATTTCGTTTAACTCCTCATTAACATAACCTATGGCCAATCAGAACAACACAACTCACCATAAGAAGAAATATAAGCCCAACCCCTGGGGGGCAGGGCAGGGTAGGTCTGGTGCCTGTGTCTCCCCCACACTGCTTGTGTGGGGCCCCATGCTGCTGCCT
>NW_007729373.1:29069-30270 GCF_000696425.1 Galeopterus variegatus | reverse complement strand
CGCTCCCAAGCGGCGCACTGTAGCAGTACGCCACCGGGCCGGCCTATTTTAAATCTTTTTGTATTTTCTGATTTGTTAAACATCTGAATGCATCTCTTCAAACTATATAAGTAAATTAAGTTAGAAAACAATTTATCACTTGTTTTTTGTAGACATCATTTGTTAGTGCCCTGGACCTGCTCTCCCCGGCCCCTGTGCTGTAAGTCTTGTCTCTCTATTATCATAGCTACAAAATAATCTGGTTTTGCATTAATTTAAATGAAGAATTTGGTTTTAATTTTTCTTAAATTAGATCCAAGGTACATATTTAGATAGAATGTATAGTTCTGACAATAATTAAGCCATTTAGAAAAATTCTTCACACTGTTTTACTTATTACACACATGTTTACAGTACAAAATCTTAGAATTGATATAGACAGGCTTCCACCCCCTTTTTAGAATTCTACTACCAGATATCTGTTATGGCTCTTGTAAATATTTGGATTTTTATTTCTCTGCTAAACAATGGTAAGTGCCCACATCTTTTTGGTTTGGCTGTACTAATGTTCACACAGCTTTTAAATAACTTATTTATGTTTTTATGTTATACTGTAATTTGCTTAGGAATTTATCTTTCTCATATAATTGTGGCTTGCTTGAAGGCAAGGAGTGTATTATTTAATCACAGTTTCACAGCTTTCCCGTGACATCCTTTTCCTAGTATTTAGCATGGAGAACAATGCAAAGTAAGCACTCCCTGCATTGATTATTGGTAATTGATTCAAAAGGACAGAATATAAGAGCCCTTAATTAAATTTAAAACAGCATTAAAAAAATTTAATCATGAAGAAGGGATTATTGAGCATTAAGAACAGATAGGAAGTATCTAGATGAATAAGAAACACAAAATATCACATGTTCTCATTTATATGTGGAATCTTAAAAGGTTGAACTCAGAAGAGGAGAATGGTGGTTACCAGGGGTTAGGGGTGGGGTTTGGGGAAATGTTGGTCAAACGATAGATACAAAATTTCATGTAGATAGGGGGAATAAGTTCAAGAGATCCATTGTGCAACATGGTAACTGCAGTTAATAATGATTTATTGTATTCTGGAAAATTGTTAAGAAAGTAAATTTTAAGTGCTCCTACCATAAAAAAATGAAAAGTATATAAGGTAATGCATATGTTAATTAGCTTGATAGGCCATTTCACAGTTATA
>NW_007729373.1:16914-28754 GCF_000696425.1 Galeopterus variegatus | reverse complement strand
AGTTAATAATGATTTATTGTATTCTGGAAAATTGTTAAGAAAGTAAATTTTAAGTGCTCCTACCATAAAAAAATGAAAAGTATATAAGGTAATGCATATGTTAATTAGCTTGATAGGCCATTTCACAGTTATATATATTTTAAAACAACATGTTGTACACAATAAATATATGCAATTATTATCAATTAAAAATAAATGAATAGATAAAATAAAATGAAAAATAATAAATAAAATATGTGTGCTTTTCTTTATGTATGTTTTACCTTAGTGGAAATTTTAAATATCTGGGCTATTAAAAATTCTTTCTGAGCATATATATGCCTAGAAATAATTAATGCTGATTGAAAACACTACATATCTTATAAATATTTTTTCATCAAAATAATAAAATCCTGACTTTTCTTTAGTATTATATTTACTTCAGTGCATTATAAACTACATTAGGCTATTACAAACATCTTTTTAAAATTTGCATTATGCATTTATTATTTACAACATAATGTTTTGAAGTGTAAATACACTGTGGAATAGTTAGACCTAGCTAATTAACAAATGCATTATCTCCCACAGTTATCATCTTTGTAGTGAGAACAGTTATCCACTATCTGTGCATTTTTCAAGAATACATTATATCATCAGTAACATAGTCACCACAATAGATCTCTTGAACTTATTTCTCCTAGGTAACTGTAATTATATATCCTTTGACCAACATCTCCCCATCCTCCCTTTCCCTTTAACCAACCAAGTCTCCAAGAACCACCATTCTACTCTTTACTTCTTTGAGATCAACTTCAGATTCCATATATGAGTGAGATATGTGAAATTTGTCTTTATGCACCTGGTCTATTTCACTTAACATAATGTCCTACAGGTTCATCCATATTGTCCCAACAACGGCATTTCCTTCTTTGTTATGGCTGTGTAGTATTTCATTGGGTATATATACCATATTTTCTTTATTCACTCATCCATTGAAGAACATTTAGGTTGATTCCATATCTTGCCTATTGGGAATAGTGCTACAATACACAGGGAGTGCAGATGTCTCTTTGACATACTGGTTTCATTTTCTTTGGATACATACCCAGTAGTGGGATTGCTGGATCATGTGGTAGCTCTACTTTTTCATATTTTGAGGAACCTTCATACTTGTCACTTCTCACTGTGTAATGGTGATGCAAAGATTTCCCAGAGCCAAAATATTAAGAGCAATGAGAAACCTGAAGGGACTGCACTAAGAAAAACTGCCTCAAGAAGGGGGAAACATGGCGCTGGCCAGAGTCAGTATTTGCTTCAGCTTTTATTGTAAAGACAAGGAAATACAAGAGAAAAAACAGCTTAATCAATCATTTATCAAGGGAATGAAAGGAAATTGGCTATGGGGCATTCTCTGGAAAGCATCTTGAGAAGCAAAGAGAGTGAAGCTGGATAAGAAATGACCTTAATGTCCTTATCTAATTTAGCAGAATATCCTTGAAGATCTTTGTTGTGCTAAGGGCTTTTGCCCTTTGAACAATCCCTGTTCTGTCTCAAATCTCTTATCTCCACTAAGGGCTTTTGCCCTGTGTAAGTTCCCTGGTCTTTCTCAATCTTAACATTCCTACACTCCTCCACACATGCTGTTTTTCATAATGGCTGTACTAATTTACATTCCTACCGACAGTGTGTAAGTGTCCTCTTTTCTCCACCTTCTTGCCAATACTTGTTATCTTTTATCTTTTTGGTAATAGCCATTGTAACAGGAGTGAGGTGATATCTCATTGTGGTTTTGATTTGAATTTTCCTGATGATGAGTGATGTTGAACTTTTTTTTATACTCATGTTGACCATTTTTATGTCTTCTTTTAAGAAATATCTATTCAGGTCTTTTGCCAGTTTTTACGTTCAGGTTGTTTTTTTGCTATTGAGTTGTTCGAGTTCCTTTTATATATATTTTATATATTATACATATACATATATATTAACACCATATCATATGTATACTTAGCAAATATTTTCTCCCATTCTGTAGGTTGCCTCTTCACTCTGTTGTTTCCTTGGCTGTGCAGAGCGTTTTAGTTTGATGTAATCCCATTTGTCTATTTTTGATGTTGTTGCCTGTGTTTTTGAGGTCATATTGAAAAGTCATTGTCCAGACCAATATTATGGGTCTTTTCCCCAATGTTTTATTCTAGGAGTTTCATAGTTTTGAGTCTTATGTTTCAGCCATTCACCCTTTTGAGTTCATTTTTGTATATCGTGACTGATAAGGTCCAATTTCATTCGTTTGCATCTGGATATTCAGTTTTCCCATTTATTGAAGAGACTGTCTTTTCCCCATTGAGTGTTATTGACACCTTTGTTGAAAATCAGCTGACTGTAAATGCATAGATTTATTTCTGGGTCCTCTATTCTGTTCCATTGGTTTATGTGTCTATTTTTATGCCAGTATCATGCTGTTTTGGTTACTATAGCTTTGTAGTCTATTTGAAGTCAGGTAGTGTGATTCCTCCAGTTTTGCTCTTCTTGCTCAAGATTACTTTGGCTATTCAGGGTATTTTGTGCTTCCATACAAATTTTAGGATTTTTTTTTCTATTTCCATAAAAAAATGCTATTGGGATTTTGATAGAGATTACTTGAATCTGTAGACTGCTTTAGATGGTATGGGCATTTAAACAATACTTACTCTTCTAATCTCTTAACACAGGAATCCTTCCACTTATTTGTGTTGTCTTTCTTTCATCAATGTTTTATAATTTTCATTGTTGAGATCTTTCACCTTCTTGGTTAAATTTATTTCTAGAGTTTTTTGTTTTTGTTTTTTGTAGTTATTGTGAATGAAATTGTTTTCTAGATTTCTTTTTCAGATAGTTCACTGTTAGTGTATAGAAATAGAAATACCAATTTATATATGCTGATTTTGTATTCTGCAACTTTACTGAATTCATTTATTAGATCTAACTTTTTTTGGTAGAGTCATTAGAGTTTTCTCTATATAAGATCATGTCATCTGCAAACAGGACAACTTAATTTCTTCCTTTCCAGATTGGATTCCTTTTATTTCTTTCTTCTGCCTAATTGCTAGGGCTAGGACTTTCAGTACTATGTTGAATAAAAGTGGTGAAAGTTGTCATCCTTGTCTCATACCTGATCTTAGAGGAAAAGCTTTCAACTTTTCCCTGTTCAGTATGATGTTAGCTGTGGATTTGTCATATATGGCCTTTATAGAGTTGAGGTACATTCCTTCTAATTTTTTAAGAGTTTTTATCATGACAGGATAGTGATCTTGTGAAATGCTTTTTCTGCACCTGTTGAAATGATCATATGATTTTTATCCATTTTGTTAATGCGGTGTATCACATTTACAGATTTGTGTATGTTGAACCATCCTTGCATCCCTGAGATGAATCCCACTTGACCAAGGTAAAAAATCTTTTTAATGTGCTGTTGAATTTAGTTTGCTAGAATTTTGTTGAGAATTTTTGTATCTGTGCTCATCAGGGATATTTACCTGTTGTTTGTTTGTGTGAGTGTATGTGTGTGTGCATGTGTGTGGTCTTGTCTGGTTTTGGTATCAGGATAATGCTGGCCTTATAGAATGAGTTTATTATTAAAGTATGAATGATAAAAATTGCTTAGCACATGGTAATCTCTTTGTAATTGCAGAAAAATAAATAAAGCAAAGCAGCAGCAAGTTGTAGAACCATCCATGCAAAATTGCTCTTGCCTATGTGTGAAATTCCAAGTGTTTATCCCCAGATATTCTGCTTTGATGGTGTTCATGTTTAGGTGTGTTGGAAAAGTTTTTTTACTGTTTACTTTCAAAGAAGTAAGGGTAAATACAATCCGGCAGATAGCATGTGGTTCTTTTAATGTGGGAGGCAGAATACAACACCGGATAAAAAAAAAAAATTACCAAAATAGTTCCACGATTTGCTAATTAGACCTGTTGACTCTGAGTCTGACAATGAAATATATAGAATACAAGGTCAAACCTTTCTCTACGTCTCTAAATTAAGTGAATTTTGCCCAAGACCCACATTTGTGTTCAGAAAAACATTTGTTTTCCATTAAACATGTCATGAGTTCCTACAAAACCAGCAAACAGCACAGTATTTGCAGTGACTAGCCCTGTTCCTGATTTTCTTCCATATGCAGACTATTCAGGTGAAGCTAAGTGCAGAAAGCAAAAGGCATGTGAAGCTCTGAGCACCTAAATCAGAGTAGATAAAAAGATCGGGATTTGCTAGTAAAGTAAAAGATACAACTTTGTGTTGCCAGGTTTATTAATGAGATGACTTAATTCATTACTTGAAGTATTTTAAGTCCTGAAGATAACTTTAATTAACTTCCTTGGGGAGGTTGAATTTTTCCCTTTTTCCCTCTCACTTTCTGTCATCCACCTTTGGAAGCTATGAGATAACACAGTAGACTGGAGATGAGAGAAAACTGAATGTATCCCTTGAAGGATTAGCAAAATAAAAATTTTAAAAAATCTGGAGTGGGCGTGGGGATTAAAGCAAACCACTTCCTTGAAGTTTTATCCTGCTGTAGTCACTACCAGTCCCAAAGAATTCATGATATGTTCAGTGGTGGAAAAACTTTAGGGTTGAAGATCGGGTGCATGCTTTCACCCACTCAGGGATGTGAATTCAGAATCCTCAGTTTAAAATGTAGGTGCACTCTTTGTCGAGCTATGCAAACTGTAAAATATCTTTTAATTAAAAGATAAAAGGATTTTGACCTGCCACCTGCTTCCTTCTATGTCCTTTTGAGGAAGAGTTTTGACTCTCTGATCATACACAAGACACCAGCCTTTAATATCCATGTTGTTTGAAATCCCGATTTTATACTATTAAAATATATTTCCCATATTTGCTGATCAAAAGTGTCCTGGTGTATGTTGTTATGTGGATGGAATGCAAGATTTTGCTATGACTGTGATCTTTTAATAAGCTCAAAATTCAATGGTCTCAAATAATGCTAAAGACCTTGGTGATTCCACCACCCTCCCTGAGTCTCTTATTCCCACCTCCATACCACTGTTGAGGCAGAGTCCAGAGGATCTCACATGGGCAAAATAGCAGTTTTCTTTAAAAAAGCAGTTTTCTCTTCAGCAAGTCCCTTCAATTCAGTGGCCAAACTGTAACTGGCCACTTCTTCATATTATATTGATATATTGTGTCAAAGAATTTCTGACCTTGATTATTATATTTTGATGAGAATGTGAGGGTACTTCAAAAAGTTCTTGGAAAAATAGAATTGAAAGATAAAACGAATCTTTCCATGAACTTTTTGAAGTACTCTCATATTTCGAGACACACACATACATATACCCCCCAAAATGAGAGACTTGTGTTGGCAAAATCTTATTGGAAAAGAGTCCAGAGAACCTACTTTGAAGCTGTGTCTACCTGTCAACCACACTAATTAACTTAGATTTTAGTTTCATTTATAATGCCTTGGAAATGCTGATGGAGATTATGAGGAAGAGTACCGAAAGGCCCTCAAATTTCCCTTGTTGTCTTCTTGGTTTTTAATTGTGTCTCTGCCTTGGTCAGTCACTTTGCTGCACCTATATGTGGTCCAAATAGTGTCTTTACCATTAAAATGGAATATAGAATAACAGCATTATCTATTTTCAGGGCAATTGTGAAAAACCAAAAGATGTCTTAAAAATAGTATATATAGTTGTTGGCCAGTTAGCTCAGTTGCTTAGAATGCGGTGTTAAGACACCAAGGTCAAGGGCCTGGATCCCCATACTGGCCAACTGCTCCCCCGCAAAAGTAATAAAAAAATATATAGTAGATACTAACTGCTGATTCACTCAATGACAACAATAAACTTTTGTTTGTTATAGTTCCATACTCAATTAGCAAACATCTGATATGTCTGATATGTTGCTTGGGTGGATTATACTCAAAGAGAGAGCATCTTAAAAGAATGATTTCCTTTAAGCTTTGCCATCTGTACATTGCAATGACATATGATTTAATTCTGTGTTACCAATCACTGCTTTATTTATGCTCATAATGAATCCACTTTCTAGTGCTTTATTAGTTAATGAAAACTTCAAGACAGCCACACTGGTGTTGATGATGCAGCTGGAAGAACCATCACACTTTTGTGTGCCCCATTCATGCCAAGTCAGTATTTTACTCTACTTCTGCTTTTGGGTTGTCATTATCATCACCATCATCACCACCACCGTGATCATTATCACTACTGTGATCTCACCACAACCATCATCATGACTGTCTTTATCAATATCATTTCTCTATCCTACAACATTTTTCACCCTACATTAATCAATTGGTTGGAGGCTTGTGTTCAGACTCACAATTGATATCTTGGACTAGCCCGTTTCCTTACTCCCCTCTCACCTACATGTTTATAAAAGAAATTTTATAAGAACTTCAGCAAGGAGAAATGCCATTCTGTAAAGAAATGGGGAGCATCTGCTTTCACTCTAAGGCCATTTTTTAAAGTGTCAAATCTTTAAAGGATTCTGTGCTTAGTTTTAGCAGAATACAGAGACTTCAAAATTATATTAAGCCGGCCCGTGGCTCACTCGTGAGAGTGCGGTGCTGATAACACCAAGGCCATGGGTTCGGACCCCTACATAGGGATGGCCGGTTACTCACATGGGAGAGCGTGGTGCTGACAACACCAAGTCAAGGGTTAAGATCCCCTTACCAGTCATCTTTAAAAAAATTAAAAAGTTATAAAATAGCTACAGTAATACTGATCGGTTCTCGGGGTGCAATTTTGTTTTAGGAGGCCTCATACTGAAATAAATATCTTTTAAAATTAAAATTTTATTGTACATATTTAAGGTTTATGACATAACATTTGACATACATAGAAAAATGGTTACTATAGTTAAGAAAATGAACTATCCATCATCTCACAGTTGTACTTTGTGTGTGTGAGTGTGTGTGTGTGTGTGTGTGTGTGGTAAAAGCATCTAAACTTTACTCTTTGCAAATTTCTAGCACACAATACAATAACGACAGTCCTCATCTAGTACATTAGATCTGTGTACTTATCCTATGCATGTGCAACTTTGTACTCTTTGATTTACATCTCCCCATTTCCTCCCCCACCCGCTGGCCCTGACAACTACCTCCTATTGTTTCTACGTATTCAGGGTATTTTGTTTTTTTCTTTTATATTACACATTTAAGAGAGATCATGCAATATTTTTCTCTCTGTGTCTGGCTTATTCCACTTAGCATAATGTCCTCCAGTTCCATCCATGTTATCATGAATGGCAGCCTTCTTTTTAGGCTGAAAAATATTATATATATATCATAATATATGTCACTATTTCTTTATCCATTTATTCATTGACTGACACTTAGGTTTTTGTATGTCTTGGCTATTGTGCATAATGCTTCAATGAATTTGAGAGCGTAGCTATCTCCATGAGGTGCTGATTTTACTTTCTTTGGGCATATACCCAGCAGAGAGATTCCTGGGTCATATTATGGTTCTTTGCTTATTTTTTGAGGAACCTCCATGTTGTTTTCCATATGGCTGCACCAATTTACACTTCTACCGACAGTGAGCAAGGGCTCCCTTTTCTCCACACCCTCGCCAACACTTATCTCTCGTCCTTTTGGTAACAGCCATCTGATAGAGTTCGGATGTGTTGTCCCCCCCCAAAACTCATATGGAAATCTGATCCCCAATGTGGCAGTGTTGGAAGCTGAGTCATGGGGGCGGATCCCTCGTGAATGGATTAATGCTCTTCCTGGGGGCTGGGGGACCTAAGTGAGATTTCGCTCTATTAGTTCCCGTGAGAGCTAGTTGTTTAAAAGATCCTGGGGGCCGACCCCGTGGCGCACTCGGGAGAGTGTGGCGCTCCTGCAGCGGTTCGGATCCTATATAGGGATAGTCGGTGTGCTCGCTGGCTGAGCGCAGTGTGGACACCAAGCCAAGGGTTGCCATCCCCTTACCGGTCACAAAAAAAAAGACAAATAAATAAATAAATAATATAAAAAAATAATAAAAGACCCTGGAACCTCCCCCTTCTCTCTCTCTCTCTTGCTTCTTCTCGCCATGTGATCTGCTTGTACCCGCCGGCAAGGCAGCTGCTGGCTGCCTGCTGCTTTCCTCCATGAGTAGAAGCAGCCTGAGGCCCGTACCAGATGCAGCTGTCCCAGAATCGTAAGCCAAATAAATCTCTGTTCTTTATAAAATTACCCAGTTTCAGGTCTTTTGTTATAAGCAACACAAACGGACTAATACACCACCCTAACAGTGTGAGGTGATATCTCAGTGTGGTTTTAATTTACATTTCCCCAATGATTGATTATGTTGAGCACCTTTTCATATATCTGTTGGCCATTTTCATTTCTTCTTTGGAGAGATTTATTCAGGTCCTTTGCCTAATTTTTATTGGGTTATTTGCTGGTTTGTTTGTTTGTTTGTTACTACAGGTTGTGTAAGGATATTAACCCCTTTTCAAATATATAGTTTGCCAATATTTTCTCCCAATCCGTAGGCTGCCCTTTCATTTTGTGGATTGTTTCTTTTTTTAAAAAAATGCGTTTATTTTAAGTTGGCAAACATTGTACATATTTACAGTGTACAACAGGACGTTTTGATAAATGAATATATTGTAGAAAGGTTAAATAAAGCTAATTGGCAAATCCATTACATCACATACTTATTTTTTTGTGTGTGGTGAGAACATTTAAAATTTACTCTCAGCAGTTTTCAAGTGCAGTAGTTCCCTGTTATCCACAGATTCACATTCTGAAGTTTCAGTTACTCTCAGTCAACCTTGATCTCAAAATAATCAATGGAAAGTTTCAGAAATAAAACAATTTATAAGTTTTAAATTGCACACCCTTCTGAGTAGCATGATGAAATTTGGTGTCATCCCGCTCCATCCTGCCCAACACTTGAATTATTTTGTCCAGTGTATCCACTGAAGTTAGTCACTTAGTCCTCTCAGTTATCAGATAAACTGCCTTGGTACAGCAGTGCTTGTGTTCAAGTAATCCTTATTTTGCTTAATAATGGCCTCCATGCACAAAAGCAATGATGCTGGCAATTTGGATATGCCAAACAGAAGCTGTAAAGTGCTTTGCTTAAGGGAAAAGGTAAAGACTCTAAACGTAATAAGGAAAGAAAAAATTGTATGCTGAGGTTGCTAAGATCTATGGTAAGAACAAGTCTATCTGTGAAATTGTGAAAAAGAAAAAATAAATTCATGCTTTTTTGCTGTCTCACCTCAATCTGCAAAAGTTGTGACCACAGTGCAAATTAAGTGTTTATTTAAGATTTTAAAAAGGCATTAAATTTCTGGGTGGAAGACATGAAAGGAAAGGTGCTCTGATTGACAGTACGGAGGCAATCAGATTCGGTAATATCTGTGGTTTCAGGCATCCACTGGAGGTCTTAGAATGTATACTCTGCAGGTAAGGGGGGACTACTCCTGTACATAATGCATTGTTATTAACTGTAGTCACAATACTGTACAAGAAATCTGAATTTATTTCTCCTGTCTGTCTTAAATTTTGTATCTTTTGACCAATATCTCCCCAAATCCCTTTCCCCCTGGCCCTGATAACCACCATTCTATTTTCTTCTATCAGTTTGGATTTTCAGATTCCACATATAAATGAGGTCATGAAGTATTTATCTTTCTGTGCCTGGCTCATTTTACTTAGCATAACATTCTCTAGGTTTATACATGTTGTTGCAAATGACAGGATTTCCTTCTTTTATAATGTTTCATGAAATATCTTGACAATATAAATACCTTGACAAAAATGTTTGATTATGAGAAGGCAGGTTTTCTGGGGCCTTATCAGAGAAAATGTTAAACATCACTGTGAAAAGAAAGTATAGAAAATGAATATGAATGTAACAAATCATTTGTCATATCACCAAGTACATTAATGAAATTTGGACTATGTACTTCTTTTTTTCTTTTTATGTTTTTTATACAAGGGTTTTATTACAGAACATTTTAAACATATACAAAATAAACAAAATAGTGTAATAGATCTGTCACCCAAGCTCAACAACAACTAGTCATGTGCCATTTTTGTTTCATCTACACTTCCACCCATTCCCCATCCCTACATTATTATTTTTTAGTTTTCTTTTTTTCTGTGAGTTCAGATGTACATAAATGGAAAGGCAGAAATCTTAAATGTACAATTTTGACAAATAAATACACCCATATAATAGTCACCCCTTTAAAAATAGAATATTTTAATTATCTTTAGAAAGTTTTCTTTTGTTCCCTTTCAGACAATGTTTTCCTTCCCCAGAGGCAATTGACTGCTGTGATATATTTCACCATAGGTTCACTGGAATATGTACTTCTTTAGTACATATAAATATAAAAATATAAATCAAAAATAGAAGAATGTCCTAGTGTAACCTTTTTCTTCTCAATTGAGTCACAGATTAGTCTACAAATGGAATTCACTAAGGGGTGGTGTGAAAAATTTAGTAACTTGAGCCTAATTTTAAGAAATCATCATAAAACCCAGACGTGTATTAGTTTCCATTTTAATATATTTATATTGATTAAATATCCAAGAAAATAATGGCTCATCTCTTTGACTCTTAAGTTATGAAGAGAGAAAAAAATTCCCTGTAAGATTTATTTACTTTGTGATGCTATTGCATCTTTTTCATATCCATAAATGATAAGCCTAGTGATTCAGTAATATTTTCAGAGATAATTGTATTAAGTGATGGATATAAAGATTGTAATGGGCTACCACTACAACAAAAGAAAGAGTATCCATCCCTGAGGAAAGCCAGTAGCAGTTAAACCCAATTCTTTCCACCTTGGTAGTCCAAAAATAATAGTTAAACTTATATTGGAAAGTTGACTTTTTGATGAGAGGTGTGAGAGAACAAGGAATGAAATCTCAATGAAAACATTTAAAAAAGTGACACTGATAGTTACATGATAGCCAGCTGAAGTGGGTCTCTTCAAGGACAAAAACTCTTTCTTGTCTTTGATAATCCAGGGCCTAACAAGAGGAGTACATATGTAATAGAAATTTGGTAAATGAGTCTTGTTTTCATTTGTTGGGGAATTTTATATCCATTGCTCTAAGTTGTCTTCTGTAACCATATCTTTACACCACACCTTCAGTTTTCCAAGAAACTTGAGTTTAATTATGAATATATTCATATTTGCCAACATAACTAAGCATGTTATTACACATGCTCTACATGGCCCAGACAAGGGCAGTAGACATTTCAGCAAAATGACTGGAACTAAATTACACATGGGTCCCCTACTGTGTGTAATGATTTTGCTGTTGAGTAATCTTTAAATAATGACCTTTGCTTGGAGTCTAAGTTCCCACTGGTATAAAAGTAAATGAATTATTTATTTATTAAGCTCAGGAAAGTTAGATTAAGAAAGGAAAAATTGTATTACACTATGGAAATGAAGAGAAAATAAGAGTTTGGGGTTGAGAGCTTAGGTGACTCTGTGAAGTGTGTGTCCCAAGACCATTTTGTTAAGTTCAGAAATTGAAATAAACTTATATATTCAGTTGATTTCAAGATGAAGGGAAGTGCTCTAAATTGTGTGTCAAGGGACTGATTCTTTGGAAAATCTTTGGGTTCAAACTGAATAATTCTTTTCCACAGTGAAGTATTTAACCTTCGATTTAAAGTCTTAGTATAATCCTGTGTCAGGGCCCCATTTATGTACATGAACAGAAGATGCTATTTCTTGAGGAGAACATGCTTTCATGGAAGTGGAATGCTAAGTCTGAATCATAGGTACCACTAAGTTTGAAGGTAGTTAGGAATTATTACTAGTCTTAGATGTATGTTTCCGAGGAACCAGTCGAGATTTTTTAA
>NW_007729373.1:15149-16646 GCF_000696425.1 Galeopterus variegatus | reverse complement strand
AGTTAGGAATTATTACTAGTCTTAGATGTATGTTTCCGAGGAACCAGTCGAGATTTTTTAAGCTTTTAAGGTACAAAGCTAAAAGTTGGATTGCAATAAGAATCTTGCTATTCTAGCATTAGTAAAGTGGGCAGGAAATAGAAAAAGGAATGTCTAGTTACCCCATCATTATAAGTATTTGGATCCACCCAGTAAATCCATGTCAAAACTCAATTGAACATTAGTTTAAATCTACTGTCCGTTTCAGAAAGGATTGATTTATCTTCTTATATATTCAAGAAAATCATTATTTTTATCTGTCCTTGCAAAAGAATTCCATTTTTGGTAAATAAATAAACAGGCATTCTGAGTAATTATCAAACAATTGAAAGAATGAGCTGAATAAGAAGAACTATTTTAATTTTGAAAGCATCAAACTCAGTACAGCAAAATGAAATTGAAAATATGTATTAATTCAATACATACATCTTAACATGAATTGAAAATGTGGTTTAGATGTGTGGGCTAATGGCCTGTTGTGAAAACTTTCCTTGAGTTTTGGTAACTTCCTTTTTATGTAGGAAGAAGTCAGTAAATTAACTGAATACTAACTTCTTGGTGCTCCTGAAAAATTAATGTTAAGAAATTTAACTTTTATCAGTGGAACTTTGGTAAGATTANCTAGCTAAATTAAGCTATTTCCTCAGAATAACCATGTTGTTTGTTTTTGTGGCAAAGACTTAACGTGGACCACCTCTACTCCCTCCACCAATTTCTTCTTTGCTTTATGGGCGTCACCAGGGCTCAACTTGCCCTGTTCACTTTGGTATTCTGAAAGGGTGTGGGTCTTTTTACCTTTTCCTTTTTCTTTCCAATTTTGAGGGCTCATTGGATATGAAGATGTAGGTCCCTAATCAGGAACGGGGTATAATTGTCTCTTTATATATGTAAAATATAAATTTATAATTTACTTGCAACAATATAATTTTGTGATTTGAAATAGATGGTATCATTCATTAAGTTTAAAATCAAAAGGAACTTCTTCCAACCTTGGTCATTTAAGAATTTTCTCAAAATTCAGGAAGTCAGTTTTATGCCATGTAGGCAAGAGATTAAATCATCCTTCTTCAAGGGATTTTACTATCTCAAAAGGAATTAANTGCTCCTGAAAAATTAATGTTAAGAAATTTAACTTTTATCAGTGGAACTTTGGTAAGATTAGGAATATTTGTTCTGAGGAACCTTTTTAGAGCAAATAGTCTAGGAACCCCTCAGTAATAGTTATATCCAACTTCCAAAAATGATAGAAGTGAGATAAGAAAATTCAGAACTCTAATGTTTTTAAGAGAGTTTAATTAAAAACTAAATAAAATTGAGTTAAATTACTTGGAGTAGTTTAGCGAAGTAGAACAAAAGGAAAAGTTTTCCTGCAGGTTCCAGTCTTCAACTGAGTGACAGCAAGGTAATTTAAGCTACGGGGAGACCATTCATGGAAAGGCTCTTCCAACTGTTTCATGT
>NW_007729373.1:12570-13600 GCF_000696425.1 Galeopterus variegatus | reverse complement strand
ATGTAGGCAAGAGATTAAATCATCCTTCTTCAAGGGATTTTACTATCTCAAAAGGAATTAACTAAAGATTTTTGGCATCTAAGTGTCTGATGGTAAACGGCACAAGCAGATCATTCTAAAATGAAGCCAAGTCAATAAATGGGACTCGAAGTTTCAGTTATCAGCTATTTTGGGGGCCTGATTATAATTATGAACAAACAATCAAAAATCACTAGACATATGAAGAAAGTAATATGAGAAACAGTAATAAAAATGAACTAAAAAGAAGAAAAGAAAATATTAGAGAGAAGAAAACACAGGAAAGCCATTATATCTACTTTAAAAAAGAGAAGGTTGTACAAAAGGGTAACTCTAAGTACAGAAGTCTCTTGAAATTAAAATTGTAACAGTAGAAAGGAAACTGGGAAAGGACATCTGCCAGAATGTGGAGTAAAGGAAAACTTCAGCTATTGTGCTCCTTGATATATACCTCCAAAGTTGAAACCCTATGTTCACATAATAACCTGCACACAAATGTTTATAACAGCTTTATTCACAATTGCCAACACGTGGAAGCAACAAAGATGTACTTCAATAAACTAATGGATAAACAAACTGTGCTAAAATGGAATGTTATTTGGTGATAAAAAGAAATGACCTATCAAGCCACGAAAAGACATGGAGAAATCTTAAAAGCATATTGCTAAGTGAAAGAAGCCAATCCAACTGAAAAGGCTACATGCTCTATGCATAATTACATTATGTATGTATAATGACATTATAGAAATGATGAAACTATGAAAGCGGTAATAGATCAGTGATTGCCAGGGGACAGGGAGGGAGTAATGAAGAGCTGAAGAACAGGGAATTTTTAGGACAGTGGAACTATTCTGTATGATACAGTAATAATGGACACATGTCATTATACACTTGACAAAACCCATAGAAGGTACAACACCAAAAGTAAACCCTAATTTAAACTACAAATTATGGGCCGGCCCGTGGCTCACTCGGGAGAGTGCGGTGCTAATAACACCAAGGCCCTGGGTTC
>NW_007729373.1:0-11913 GCF_000696425.1 Galeopterus variegatus | reverse complement strand
GACAACACCAAGTCAAGGGTTAAGATCCCCTTACCGGTCATCTTTAAAAAAAAATATAAAAAAAACCCCTACAAATTATGGTTAATATTAATATATTAATATTGGCTAATCAGTTGTAACAAATATACTACAATAAAATAAGCTGTAAATAATAGGGGAAGCCCTGGGGGAGAGAAGGAGGTATATGGGAACTCTTTATATTTTCCCATCAGTTTTTCTGTAAGCCTAAAATTGCCTTAAAAAAATAAAATTGATTAACTAAAAAAATAAATAGAATTTGGGCTGAGCCCGTGGCACACTCGGGAGAGTGTGGCGCTGGGAGCGCAGCGACGCTCCCGCCGTGGGTTCGGATCCTATATAGGGATGGCTGGTGCGCTCACTGGCTGAGCGCGGTGTGGGTGACACCAAGCTAAGGGTTGCGATCCCCTTACTGGTCACGAAAAAGACAAAAAACAAAAAAATAAATAAAAAAAATAAATAGAATTTAAATAGGAGATAATAGTAAAAACAAATAAATGAAGTAGAGGAAGCATCCTAGAGGTTTAAAACCCAAGTAAAGGGAGTTTCAGAGAAAAAAAGAAAGAAGAAAGAACATTGAAGACAGAAGTGAGAAAAATCAACAACAACAAAATAAACTAATTTCCGAAACTGAGATACATGATTTAATGACACAATAGAGTTCCCAGAACAATGAATAAAAATTAAATTACACTATGATATATCTTTCAGATCTTTCTGAATATTGAGGACAAAGAAATCATGCTAAAAGAGAGAAATAAAAGCTAATTACAGGGCCGGCCCGGTGGCGCACTGCTACAGTGTGCCGCTTGGGAGCGCGTCGGCCCTCCCGCCGAGGGTTCGGATCCCACATACAGACCGGCCGCTCACTGGCTGAGCGAGGTACGGGCGTGACACTGAGGGTTGCGATCCGTTGCTGGTCACGAAAAAAAGACAAAAAGGAAAAAAAAAAAAGCTAATTACAAATGAAGCATCAGTAATTAGAATGACTTTGTACTTCTTAGAGCAATACTGGAAGCTAGAAGAAAATGGAAGACTTTCAAAATCTTGAAATAAATTTCAAAATCCTGAAAGACTATTTCTCAGACCATTCCATACACAACCAAACACTTAATCACGTGTCAGAGGAGTATAAAAGATATTTTTCAATGTGCAAGTGTTAAAAAAATCTTATCTCCAAAAAACTCTTTCTTAGGAAGCTACTTTATAATGTGCTCCACTAAAATAAGAAAGCATATTAAGACAGAAAAACACATGGCAAGTGAGGAATCCAACACCATTGGCAGAGGAAGAAAATGTACAGTATAATGATAAAATAAGACAACAGGATGCATATCAAGTATAGAAATCACCCAGTTTCTTTTTTTGGCAAAACTTTTATGGTTATTTGTGATAATATCTAAAAAATCAATTATTTTCAGGAAACAAAATATGAAAGGTAAGTGAATAATTATATAAACAGAGACTGCTAATTCAATAAAAATTATATAATTATAATTGTATTTGGAAGAAAAATTTTATAGGAAGAGTGCCTGTATGTGGAAATGTTTAAAGTGAGGAAGTGTGGGAACACAGGGCTTTGATTAGAATAGGGAGTGTGCAAAGGAAAAAAAGCCTTAAGTGCACAGGATCAGAACTATATGTGCTAAAAACAGCACATGCTGAAAACAACAAATATGTTCTGATTGTATAGTAGGGAACACTGAGATTATTTTCTGTCCTGTTCACAAATTCCTTTCTGTACTTCTTTTGATACTATACTTATTTTGTTACATAGTTAAGGTCCTGACATTACAATAAAAGACGAGACAAGCCTGAGCTCAGGGCTGCACCTATTCTGTCCTTTCTTGTGGGAGTTAACTTGGTGTAGTTCCTCTGGGCCTCTCATTGCTTTCACGAAGGTGGGCTCTGAGTAATCTTTGCATCTCCATCACTGGGAGAGGATAGTGACAAGGAAGTAGAAGTGAATCTTATTTTTGTATGTGAGGAAATCAGTGGAAAATACTAAACATGAAAAAAAAGTAGCAATAAAAGCATATGCATTAGTTAGAATACAATTTTGTCTTTGTAACAAAGACCCAAATGAACTGTACCTTAAAAGAAGCAGACATTTACTGATCTCTTATGTGACAGTCTGAGGGTGTTATCAATGCCAGGGTGATGCTTTGATTGCATGGTGTTGGTTTTAGTCTTCTATCTCATGGCTTCCTCCTAGCTACAATGTTGCTGGGTCCAATCTCTTTCTATTTCTTGACTCTTTCATTCCTATTGTGTTGCCTTTTCCTGAAAGCAGATACAGTAGGAAGAGAAAAATGGAGGGTCTCTCTTTCCTTTTATGGGCATAACCTGGAAGATTTACATACACTTTCTCTCTTATGCCTTTATTTAGAAATTGGTCACTTGACCACACTTACTCTCAAGTAAAGTTGTGCATTGTAATCTTTTCATGGGCGGCCAGGAGCTCAGCTAAATTTCCGTTTCTTGGTAGAAAAAAAAACTGATGAACAACTAGCCATCTCTGCCATAGCATTATTTGGAGATATACTGATAAAAACAAAAGTGACACAAACAAAAAGCCAAATGGCTGAAAATCTATGCCTCTACCAGGAGGAAGAAGACCAGTTTTTTGCATACATGTATTTTTAAAGCACTTGAGGTTTTCAAACGTGTGGTTTATTTTGATCAAAAAATTTTTAATTAAAAAATAAGCTTTAAACTGAGAATCAAAGTATGGATAACTCAGTCAAGTTAAAATGAGAAAGAGCAAGAGCGATCTATGAGGCAACATGACTTGTTGGAAGAGAAGGAAAATACATCTTTCTTAATACCCAAACTGGAATGGGACTGAGTGGAATGGGACTGAGCGTAAAAACAAGATCGAGGAAAGTGCGCTGAGTTGAGGTCGAAGATCCAGGCAGGTCAATGCAGCAAATACTACAATATAAGGGCTCATCCAAGGAAGGAGAAAGAATGATTCTTTGTGACTCTTGAATTCACAAAAACAAGTAAAGGGTAATCTTCACTCAAGAAGATGTTAGTGAGACCTAAGGTAAAGTCCTGACACCCAGTGTGAGAATGCAGTAGGGATCGGTTCCTGCAGGATTTCCTCCAGTTCCCTGCTGTTCAACCGGTGATTGATTTACTTTGGCTCCATGAAGGAAATGGTTAATGGACTTCTGTGGACAGCACCCAAGGACGTGTTCACTTGGTGAACTTGCAAACGAGCTAGCCAAGGAATGTCAAGGATTGCAAACAATCCTTGGCAACGCTTGAAGTCATGAGAACACTTTCTTGGGATGTTCCCAGGAGACACAATATAGATAACCAAGTGCCTCAGAAGGGAGGTAGCGGCCTTCTGCTCTTAAAAATAGTATAACAGAATTTATGCATTAATGCTTATCTCGCACGCACTAGTTTGCTAAATGTAATAAAAGCTGTAACAGCAGCTGGGTCGGTGCTATTTGCCTGAGAGAGCAGTAGCCCCCGCTCTTCACCTGCATCTCGTCTGCTGCGTCTTCTTTCGCGTCTCCGATCATTTTAATCAACAGCTCCAGAAGAGAAATCTTTGTAACCACTTTTTTCCCCAGGTTTGAGGATGTTCCTTGATTAGCCACTAATGTGCCTACACACTCGTCTCCATCTACAGGGATTCCTCAGCACTCTTCTGGACACTATGGCCTCTTCACGTTTGCTCAACCCTTTTCATCAGCCTGGGACACTCTCTCTCTTTGCCACCTTTAGAAAACGTGCTCTTTAAGACTCACCTTCCATATTACCTTCTTTCCCAGGCATTTATGATTTACTCTGATTAGTTACAATTAATCACTACTCGTGTTCATTCATCTATGCATTTTATTCATTATATGAAACAAATCAACCAACCAAAACCAAACACACAAAAGCAGCTTAAATACTTTTTTTCTCCCTTTCCTTCTTGCTAATTATTTTCTCACTGGGCAGGTTTGTTTTTAATGTTTGTTTAGCACCGCATCCCTTGGAAAATCAACTGAAAGTTAGACAACCTCTCTGCTAGAAAACACTCTAAGAAAGATATTTAGGGGAAAATCAGAATTCATGGTTCCTCTTACGCCGATGAACAGGGATAAGAACCCCTACGAGTTAAGGACTCTTCTCTGTGCAGTTTCACCCTGTAGTACTGAAGAAACGGCAATAACACTAAGTAGAAATTGAGCATTGCCCTGCTCAGATTCAACATCTAATTTTCAGAAGGTTATATTAATCAATGATTAGGAATCTGGATTCACCAGCTCCTCTGAGAAATATGCTCAACTTCACCCAGTGTATCTATTTCCCTTAAATTCTCTTGAAACTCACATTCCCCTACCTTGGCGAGAAGAGAGCTGCCCTCCTAAATCTGCAGTCTATTGGGTATTTGCCAAAGTGAGGTGTTTCACGTGATCCATTTAATGAAGTTCCTCCTGATGGGCTTCTGATCTGGTGACTGAAGGGAGCCTCCAAGCCTGAGAAATGGTGAGAGAGACGAAGCTTACAAAAAGCAGCAGAAACTAGAATCTGCTTATTCCAGTCCCTTCTTTTAGAAATTGTTACTTGTTGCTTTGTGTTGCTTCACCCCCCATGGATTTGTCACCCCACTTCCCCTGGGTGACAGAGATGCAAAGGATTGCTCAAAGCCCATCTCTTCTGAGCAGTGAGAAGCCCCGAAGTGGTTAACTTCCCTGGGACCCTCCAGCAAGAGGCAACCCTTCCTCAGGAAATTAATGCCAAATTGGGGTTCTCTTCCTGCATTTATTTTCCAGACCAGGAAGTTACAGGAAGAGAATAAAGGTGGGGTTACAGTTTAACAATATAGGCTGGTAACTTTCAGTGAAACAAGCCAGATGACATTCCAGTAAGGCTATCAACAAAAGCTTTGATCTTAGCAAACATTCCTTCTTACAGTAACTAGTCTGTCCTAGAGCCAGCAACCTTGCTGTGCCACAAATCTTTATCTTACACCAGAGACTTATAGCCTGAGGAAAATTTCCAGTCCTCCACAAGGTCAATATTTGAAACTGCAAGGCTTTGGAAAACCAGGCCCTGTGAGGTACATATGTTTTATAGTATATTCCACAATTACTATTGTGAGCAGTAAAATTAATTCATCAAAAAGATAAGGTCAGCAGAGAAACAAAACAGCAGGACAAACACACCAAGGCAGAAATTCAATTACTTAGGTTCTCAAGAGCAAATCAACAGACCAAAATTGAAGAAATGTTTAGCACTGAAGAGATGACCACAAGAGTTTTAAAAGGATTGTCAAGAAATTTGGGGGTAAGCTGTTTTCAAGTAACAACCACCCAAGCCAAAAAATAAAAAAATGTACTCTTGTTGTGGTCAGATCCTCTTTTCCAGGTCTTGGCTATATTTATGCATTCTTACATGTCCTCATAACAACTGCCCAGAAATAAAAATTCACCTTTTCTGATTAACAGTATATCCAAAACATTTTTCTTTTAAACTCAGTCTTCTTCATAATCCTTTTATTAGCTGCATTATGGTCAAAGAAGATGACATATTATAATCTACTCTAGCCATTTTTCTGTTTTTGAAATTTCTTTTAGGAGAATTAATGGTTCAAAGGATTGTTTATTGCAGAAATAGGTCACAGGCTTTGAACATATTATGGCTATTGTTAATAATTAGCCAATTACTGTTTCAGTTTTTGTTGTTTCTCTTCACAATGCAATCACCAGTACAGGAAGGACCCACTTTTCCCACAGACACTTAAGCTGGAATTACAATTATTTATGTACTTCTATATTTATATAAAATAAACCACGTTAAACATTCTTATATATTTTGTCTTTTTTTTTTTTTTCGTGTCTGGCAACGGATCGCAACCCTCAGTGTCGCGCCCGTACCGGACCAGGACCAGCAACAGGATCGCAACCCTCGGTGTTGCGCCCACACCTCGCTCAGCCAGTGAGCGGGAACCGGTCTGTATGTGGGATCCGAACCCTCGGCGGGAGCGCCACCACGCTCCCAAGCAGCGCACTGTAGCAGTGCGCCACCGGGCCGGCCCTATATTTTGGATACATTCAGAAAGTAGAATGACCAGACTTTTTCCAAATTCCCTTCTCTAATTATTCTTTTATTTGCTATAAACTTATCAGGTCTTAGAATTATTTATCTCAAATATTTTTTCTGTTACTTTTCAAATAGATTTTTAAAATAATTTAATTATATAAATTTTAAAAATACACTGAAAGTTATATTAGTATAAAATAGCCATGTATTCATCTCAGAACTTGCATTTTTAATCACATTTTTTAAATTCTGTTTTTACAAAATAGTGAGTGATTCTTAAAATTTTTAACCTTTTTATTGTGAAATTATCACACATGCAGAAGAGTACTTAAAACATAGATGCCAACTTAATTACAAAGCAAGTGCCCATGTGGTTGTGACAAAGGTCAGGAAGTAGAACATGGCAAGCATCCAGTAAGTGCACCTCCCAATCACTGTCCCCTCTCCTCCCCAAAGGTAACCACCAACCTGACTTTTATTACTTCCTTACATTTTATTATTTTATCACCAATTTTTAATTCTTAAACACTATTGTTTACTTATATCTGAATTTTTAATAAATAGAATAGATATATTTTTCTATTTTTTTATTAATAATATTCTGTTTCATTCTTGTTGCTTTAGATGTAGTTTATCTATTTCCATTTCTGTATAGTATGTCATAATATGAATATACTAAAACTTATTTATCCTTTGTATTCATTATTTATTGCTGTGTAACAAATTACCCTAAAACTTGTTTAAAACACTTATTATCTTCTGATTTTTGTAGGTCAAGATTCTGGGAGTGACTTAGCTGGGTTCTCTGGCTCAGAATCCCTCAGGAAGCTGCAGTTGAGGTGTTCACAGGGGTTTTAGTCATCTAAAGGCTAGACTGGAAAAGAATGGGCTTCCACAATCATTGAGATGGTTGTTGACATGATGTTAGACTGAGGATCTAAGTACTTGCCAACTGTTGCCTGGAGGCCACTCTCAGTTCCTTGCCATTTGAACATAACAGCTCACAACTTAGTAACTTGTTTCATCACAGCAAACAAAGCAGAGGAGCCAGAAAGAGTGAGAGCAAGACAGAAGTTATAGTCTTTTATAACCTAATTTTGGAAGTGGCATCCCATCACTTTTGCTGTATTCTGTTTATTGGAAGTGATTAAGTAGGTCAAGCCCACACTCAAGGAGATGAGATCACACAAGGGCATGGTGAGCAGGAGCTGAGAATCTTGGGAGCCACCTTAGAAGCTGCCCACCATACTCTTTATAATGTTGATGAATATGGGTGTTTCTCTTTTTTTGCTATTACAAATTATACTACTAAGACCTTTCTTGTACATTTCTTCTAATGCATATGTGCACACATTTCTGAGTCATAAATTATGGATATATTTAATTTCAGTAAAAAGATGTCACTTTTTTCTAAAGTGCTAACATTGGTTTACATCCTATCAGCAATGGAGGAACTTTCCTGTTGGCCCACGTTATCACCCTCACATTGCATTGTCATTCTTTGTAATGTTAGCTGGTGGGTGTGTGGTAGTATATCACTGTGTTTGTTTAATTCCTATGATGGAAACGTTCAACATACACAAAAGTAGAAAGAATCATATAAATTGTAACAAGTATGCTGCGCTGGTGGAGGATGTTGGTAATGGGGGAAGCTACACATGTGGAAGAAGAGGATGTGTGGGAAATCTCTGTACTTCTTAATTTCACTGTGAACCTAAAACTTCTCTAAAAAGAAAATAATGCTTTAAAAAATGCTTTTAACAGCATAGTTTATTCAAATTAGTGCACCAATAAGGTCCATTCATTATAATTAATTTATGTATTTCTTACATCTGTTTAATTTTTAAAAACCCCTCCCTTAATTATATCCTTTGTGCCATTTATTCGTTGATATGACTGGGTAATTTGTCCTGTGGGATTTCCCACATTCTGGATTTGGCTGATTGCTGCAGTCAAGGTATCAGAATCCTTATGATGTCATTGACCATGTTTACCAATTCCATTGCTTTCTGAAAACCAGTGGAGTACTTAAATCAAAAAGTTTGATAAAATTTACACTTAGGCTTCCCTCTCTCTCTCCCTCCCTTCCTCCAATTGTGGCGTTGTGCCTCCAACTACATCTATAAGAAGGCACATAAAGTACAGATGTTCCACTTCTATTGATGTTAAATTTGATCAAGAGTTCACCCACTTATAGTCTAATCTATCCATTATAAAGTTCTGGGGCAACTAGTCACATAATAATATTCGCATACATGGTTAATTTCATTATTATTGTCTAGATTTTTTATTTCATCAAAAATTGCAACATGGTAAATTTCTAATTCCTTCTGCATATAGCACTTGAAATTCTTCTATGAAGAATGATTTATTTCATCAAATATCATGTTACTCTGACATACGTTTTATATGGAAAAAGCAAAAGGAATGCTTGAGTCTTACTATTTATTTGCCAATTTTCAAAATACTTTGGTGTCCTAAAAAAAGACACTTAAGGGGTTTTTAAAAGTAGCATTATAAACAGAAATTTTTAAACATTTTAGATATTGCCATGCATCACAGTTATTATTCTTTTTATGACATAATGTACTATAATGGATTGAATTATGTCCCCCCAAAACTCACTGAAGCTTGAATTGTGCCCCCCAAATTTTATGTATTAGAAACTTAGCCCCCACTGTGACTGGTAAGAGGGTGGGAAATCCTATTATGGTCATTGAAAGGTGGAGCATTGAAGAGGTGATTAGATTGTAGGACCATATGGTAGTGAATGGATTAAAAATGGTGGTCAGGGGCATGGCTCAGAGAGCTTTAAAAGAAGAGAGAGGAGCCCGTCTCTCTCTTTGCTTCCACCATCTTGCAATGTGAGACCCCTGGATCACTGTGGTCACCATCAGATGGACTTTGGACATCACCACTTCAGAAACTGTAAGCAATAAATTTTGTTTCCTAACAGAGTACCCAGTTCCAGGTATTTTGTTAAAAGCAACAGAAACGGATTAATGCACATACATACAGGAATTTAAATAAATTGTAAATGTACAGCTCAATAAATTATCTCATTATACCTGCTTAACCAAGACCAAGCATTAGGCTCCTGCTTGTATTTCAAAAGCTACTGTGTAGGGGCCGGCCCGTGGCTCACTTGGGAGAGTGCAGTGCTGATAACACCAAGGCCACGGGTTNGCCCTATATTTTGGATACATTCAGAAAGTAGAATGACCAGACTTTTTCCAAATTCCCTTCTCTAATTATTCTTTTATTTGCTATAAACTTATCAGGTCTTAGAATTATTTATCTCAAATATTTTTTCTGTTACTTTTCAAATAGATTTTTTAAATAATTTAATTATATAAATTTTAAAAATACACTGAAAGTTATATTAGTATAAAATAGCCATGTATTCATCTCAGAACTTGCATTTTTAATCACATTTTTTAAATTCTGTTTTTACAAAATAGTGAGTGATTCTTAAAATTTTTAACCTTTTTATTGTGAAATTATCACACATGCAGAAGAGTACTTAAAACATAGATGCCAACTTAATTACAAAGCAAGTGCCCATGTGGTTGTGACAAAGGTCAGGAAGTAGAACATGGCAAGCATCCAGTAAGTGCACCTCCCAATCACTGTCCCCTCTCCTCCCCAAAGGTAACCACCAACCTGACTTTTATTACTTCCTTACATTTTATTATTTTATCACCAATTTTTAATTCTTAAACACTATTGTTTACTTATATCTGAATTTTTAATAAATAGAATAGATATATTTTTCTATTTTTTTATTAATAATATTCTGTTTCATTCTTGTTGCTTTAGATGTAGTTTATCTATTTCCATTTCTGTATAGTATGTCATAATATGAATATACTAAAACTTATTTATCCTTTGTATTCATTATTTATTGCTGTGTAACAAATTACCCTAAAACTTGTTTAAAACACTTATTATCTTCTGATTTTTGTAGGTCAAGATTCTGGGAGTGACTTAGCTGGGTTCTCTGGCTCAGAATCCCTCAGGAAGCTGCAGTTGAGGTGTTCACAGGGGTTTTAGTCATCTAAAGGCTAGACTGGAAAAGAATGGGCTTCCACAATCATTGAGATGGTTGTTGACATGATGTTAGACTGAGGATCTAAGTACTTGCCAACTGTTGCCTGGAGGCCACTCTCAGTTCCTTGCCATTTGAACATAACAGCTCACAACTTAGTAACTTGTTTCATCACAGCAAACAAAGCAGAGGAGCCAGAAAGAGTGAGAGCAAGACAGAAGTTATAGTCTTTTATAACCTAATTTTGGAAGTGGCATCCCATCACTTTTGCTGTATTCTGTTTATTGGAAGTGATTAAGTAGGTCAAGCCCACACTCAAGGAGATGAGATCACACAAGGGCATGGTGAGCAGGAGCTGAGAATCTTGGGAGCCACCTTAGAAGCTGCCCACCATACTCTTTATAATGTTGATGAATATGGGTGTTTCTCTTTTTTTGCTATTACAAATTATACTACTAAGACCTTTCTTGTACATTTCTTCTAATGCATATGTGCACACATTTCTGAGTCATAAATTATGGATATATTTAATTTCAGTAAAAAGATGTCACTTTTTTCTAAAGTGCTAACATTGGTTTACATCCTATCAGCAATGGAGGAACTTTCCTGTTGGCCCACGTTATCACCCTCACATTGCATTGTCATTCTTTGTAATGTTAGCTGGTGGGTGTGTGGTAGTATATCACTGTGTTTGTTTAATTCCTATGATGGAAACGTTCAACATACACAAAAGTAGAAAGAATCATATAAAGAACCCATGAGTTCCAGTGTTCCGGTCACCTAACTTTAAGTAGTTACAAATATTTTATCAATAAAGAAAACCCTGACACTATCTTTTTCTCAAAAATATTTGTCTTGTCTCCTTGAGGAAAAGGAAATTATGAATAATTACATCTAACATAATTAGCAATAGTTCTTCAATATTGCAGAATACTCAAACTAGTTCAAATTTCCCCAATTGTTTAAAAATGATTTTTATACTGACAACAAATGCTGAGGAGAGTGTGGAGCAACAGGAACTCTCATTCATTGCTGATGGAAATGCAAACTGGTACAGCCACTTTGAAAGATAGTTTGGCAGTTTCTTACAAAACTAAACATACTTTTACCATACGATCCAGCAATTGCACTCCTTGGTATTTACCCAAGAGTCGAAAACATATGTCCACACAAAAACTTACACGTGGATGTTTATAGAAGCTTTATTCATAATTGCCAAAACTTGGAAGCAATCACGATGTCCTTCAGCAAGTGAATAGATAAATTAAATGTGATACATCCAGACAATAAATTATTATTCAGTGCTAAAAAGAAATGAACTATCAAGCCATAAAAAGGCATGGAGGAAACTTAAATGCACATTCCTAAGTAAAAGAAGCCAATCTGAAAAGGCTACTTACTATATGACTCCAACTATATGACATTACAGAAAAGGCAAAACTATGGAGACAATAAAAAGATCAGTAATTACAAGGGATTGGGGGCAGGTAGGGGGTTGGGGGGGAGATAAGTAGGTGGAGCACAGAGAATTTTTAGGGCATTGAATATACACTATACGATACTCTAATGATGGATATGTTTGTCAAAACCTGTGCAATGTACAACGCCATGAGTGAACCCTAATGTAAACTTAGGACCTTGGGTGATTATGTTATGTCAATGTAGGTTCATCAATTGTAACAAGTATGCTGCGCTGGTGGAGGATGTTGGTAATGGGGGAAGCTACACATGTGGAAGAAGAGGATGTGTGGGAAATCTCTGTACTTCTTAATTTCACTGTGAACCTAAAACTTCTCTAA